>NC_136797.1:23230265-23378529 GCF_951216825.1 Electrona antarctica
GATAAATGGATGGATGGATGGATGGATGGGTGGATGGATGGATGGATGGGTGGATGGATGGATGGGTGGATAAATGGATGGATGGATGGGTAAATGGATGGATGGATGGATGGATGGATGGATGGATGGATGGATGGATGGATGGATGGGTAATTGGATGAATGGACGGACGGATGGATGGATGGATGCAAAGGGCAATCATGAACGTGGGTGTGTGTGCGCGTGTGTGCGAGAGAGAGAGAGAGAGAGAGAGAGAGAGAGAGAGAGAGAGAGATTTATATGGATAGTTTGCAATGCAAAAAGCCCTGCAGCTTTCCTCAACAGGGGGCAGATCAACCTTGTTGTTGTGTATTACTTAATGATGCGATAGACAAAGGGTGCCCACTTGGGCTACAAAAAAAAAAAAGAAACATTGTAAAAGAGCTGAAGAAAAGGGTGGGAGTGAGCGAGCGAGGGGAGTGAGCGAGCGAGGGGAGCCATCAGAGTAACATTGTTTATTGAATATGAGATGAAGTGAGGACATTATCACATTTTAGGCGGGAACCCCCTTTTGGTGTTTTAAACATTATGTTATAATTTAGCTATTGAAAAATAGCAGATCTACAAGCTCATAGCGCGCCACCGAGTGGCGCGCTATGAGCTTGTAGGTCTGCTATTTTTGAAAAATCGTGAAAATGTGGCACACATCTTTGAATATATACTGTATATTTCAGAGCGAACATTTTTCACAAAAATATTGGCTTCTGCATGGGGGGGGGGGGGGGGGGGTCCCTGGAACTACATATTTTGAGATGGGGGCCCGTGGCCCAATAGAGATAATTCTGGGGGTCCTTGACATGAAAAAGGTTGAGCACCACTGACATAGAAACATGGGTTTTTCAGAAAAATGTTAGGATTTAGAAGACTTTTTTTTTTTATCGACTTCAGTCCAAAATGGGTTAAGTGGGAGGGAAAGAAATACATGCTGCACTGACATGAACTGCATGCTTTTAGTTGCAATACTTTTATTACTTCGCCAGGAAGCTGTTCAAATCTATAACTTCAGGAACTGGCTATACCTCCCCTCAGGAAAGAGATCTCTGGACGTCAAACTAGAGAAATGGAGACGACCTGGACGCCCCATCATGCAGAACTGAGAGATACAGAACATCGTCCAATCCCATATATGTGCGGACTTTTTAATGATAGTGGATTTTAGATTTAAGTTTTACACCATTTGGACTTTCAGATAGGCTATTGCATTTTAGATTTGAAGTCTTATATTTGTGGTCGGCAAAATTATTCAGTGTTTTTTAATGGCACCTCTGTCTTTTAAAACCTGTGGTCGTGCTGAAAGTTGAATAAACATAAACATAACAACAACACAGAAAGTTAACATTTCCAACTTCAGAATTAATACAAAATAATGAACTCAATTAGGTAGCATAATTTCTATGAAGCTCTTTTCCATAATGCATGATGAAAACACTAAACACTGAAAATTATCATATATGTATGCATAATGCTTCGCATCGGTAATAAACACATTTAGCATTAATTTTATAATGACTAAAGTCAAGTATAACATTTGTGGGGTATTTACTATTTACTATAGCACACCACAAGGGGGCAGTAAACACGTTGTTGATGAGTCACGTGAAAGTGAATCAGCTAAGTAAACACAGCTGTGTAACCTAGTGTGTGTTTCTGTTTGGAGCTATGGTTTGGTTTGGACTGGCGGGAGATGTAACATTTCTTTCTGCAAAAGCAAAGCAGAGAAGAGACAACATTATTAATAAAACACTAGACAGGGGGCAGGCCTAACACATAATACAACACATGCCAACTTGCCAAGGAACCATTCTGCAACACAGAAGAAGTAACAAGGACAGGACTAATCAAGAACGGATCAAAAGCTAAGGTAGGCCTATGCACCTGTTGCCAATTAGTCTGTCACAACAACAACTATGCATACTGTATATGTACAGTAAGAATGCCTATTGCCTATACAGTGCTACAAGCCCATTGTAATGCATTGTATAGAGTAGACCTGTTGCTTCTTCATAGAAAGAAAGTGTTACTATTATTCACAACTTGTTTTGCATTTCATTTGGATGATTGTCAGCCCACTACCACAGGGGAAGGAACTTGAATTTATTTACCTTATAGGCCTATTATTACTATAGATACATCTTAAACCAACTGGTGAAAGACATATTGAAGAAGGGGGGTTTGAGAGTTGGTTAACCCTATAGCTGCTGCATGTATGAGTGACGTGTGCTCGTATAGCAGGCAGCCCACCATGAAGGGTCAATATTGAGCAGTAGCATGACCTTGAGTGCATTATTGTGATTTTAATACAACACAGTTGCATTGTCAATTATGTATGATCTAGAGCAAAACAAAATCACACAGCTGTGGTCAGTGTGGTGGCTGTTGCTATAGGCTACAGATAAGATGACGATGATGATAATAACCAGACGCCTGAGGGGGCGAGAAGCGTTGTCGCGCCCCTCTTGAGCAGACCTGTCGCAGACCTGTCGTTGCTCCAGGCAACAACGTGTGCGTTCCTCGCTCCCCGTTTGCAAGGCCCTTAATTGTGCACTTAAAATGGTATGCTCCCCCTGCCTGGGCGAACAACATTGTGGGTGTTTGCATTGTATCCAGTACAATGCAAACACAAAATGTGCAAAGTACAATATGGGCAGAGGGTTTTGTCCCAAAAAGAAAAAGTATATAAGCTCTGTTGTGTGCAACAACGACAAAAAAAAAGTTGTTTACAGATTCGAGGCATTTGACCTGGCAGTTCTAGTTTGTTTTGTGTTGTTTTGCTTTGTCAATGTTCAGGGCTCTGAAAGCCTCGGGGGGGGGGGGGGGGGGGAAACTCTTCTCGAGTATTTTTGTGGTGACCTCCGTGACACCCGCAGGCGCTTGTCTGTCCACATTGTTCCAAAAGAAGAAGTCCAATGCTGGGGTGATTTGTGCACCTCGCCGACCTCGGAATCCTTTTTTTTCCCCGCCAGCTCCAAACACCTGTTGTCTTATGAGATCTGTGATGGATGACTCTGTGGTGTTGCTCTACTGACCGCACCACCACCCCGACTCGCAAGTCCTGGTGGGAGCTATTTCCGTGCCAGAGACCGTGATGGCCCCTGTCAGGATGCTCTGAGTAGTAGTAGTAGTAGTAGTAGTAGTAGTGGAGTGGAAGGATTTCACCACCTTGTGTTCAGGCCTTGTATTCTCTTCTCTCTGCTGTCTGGAAGTGATGCAGGTGTTGCCTATAGCCTTCTACAAAGGCTCTGCAAGTTACAGATCAAATAAGAACCCGTGCAAGAGACTAGTGGGGATTGATGTTCTACTGAGATGCACTCGGGGGCTATAGAGCCGCCCCCTTTCATGACAACGCCAGGCCCAGGAAATAATTCCCAATGCATTTTTCCCATAGACATTTCAAAAAGTATTTATTTAAAGACCTTTTTAAGCGTCGTACAAAGCCAACTCGAGTTGTGACAGATCATGACAATAAACACAATATTTTGGACCAAACAAATAATTACAAAGAGGAAAAACATTATTTGTTCGGCCCGAAAAATTGTGTTTGTTGTCATGATTTCTCACAACTCGAGTTGGCTTTGTACGAGGCTTAAAAGGTCTTTAAATCATTTCCTGGGCCCTGGTAGGGGGCGGGACTGCGACGCTCTATAGCTTTGATTAGATGAATCCACGCCACTCTCAATGTCAGGTACAGTAGACCTGTTCCATGATTAAATTCCGAAACGTACTGACGACTATCGGATTTGGCATGTGTGCAATGACAACCAAAATCTTTGACAAAGTATATGGCTGGAGCATGCTGCATCCAGGGCTCATGTAACATTGTATACAGTTGGAGGCCATCGATATTGTCCTTTTCTTTTTGCTGAGGTTTGCGTGATCTGCGCAAAAGGACAGTTAACCCATTTTGGGCGGGAACCCCTTTTGGTGTTTTAAACATTATGTTATAATTTAGCTATTGAAAAATAGCAGATCTACAAGCTCATAGCGCGCCACCGAGGGGCGCGCTACGAGCTTGTAGGTCTGCTATTTTTGAAAAATCGTGAAAATATTTATTTCAGAAAACTGGAGGATTTAGAAGGATTTTTTAAAATTTTGAGGTCAGGCCTAAATGGGTCAAATGATGAGGGACAATATCGGTGGCACCCAACTGTAACTGCTGGACCTCACAGTAGATTTAGACATTAGTGTACAAGCTTACATTAGCTTAGTAATTATAAGATTGGTTGGGTATTTGCAGCGTGCGTTGGAAGATGCATTAATTTCCTGACTGCCAAAGTGCCAGAACATCATGTACTGTACAGGCACTCCGTAAGACCTTTCAACCGATTGCAAATTGCGAGGACAGAAAATAATGTGTTATAAATTTACTCAACAGAACATCACAAGCATGAACTAATTCATCACAGCATCGGAGTTATGAGAACAAGAAATGTAGACGCATTTCGAATGATATTGAAAAATGTTCAACACCACAAATCTTGGGGGGGGGGGGGGGGGGGGGTCCCGTCCCTCCCCTGGCGCCCAATCTTTCCAAATGAGGGTCCGTGACAAATGAAAATGTTTGATAGCCGATCAACTGTATAGGCTACAACAGAATGGGACGGCGCACGGCACGCTCCAACTCAGTGTACATCTGTGGCAGCATTGAGCTGCCAAGTGTTGGCATGTCTTTCAGACTGTTTATGCACCTTTGAGTTATATCAGTCTATTGTCTTCTGTTCCAACCCTGAGGAAGGCACATTTTACTGCCAAAACGTTGGTGTTCTTCTATGATGTCCTAAAACAATTTGAAGTTATTTTTGTACCCTTTTCTCCCCAATGTAGTCGTTATTGCCAATTAATTAATCCATTAGTCCATGAGCCAGCCCCCCCCCCCCCCCCTAATTTGTGCGTTAATTACGAAATGCGTGGGGTAAATTCTTGTTTGAATTTTTGACTCGCTGTAGTGTACATCTCTACTTCACATCTGTGTATGATAACAATCGCAGACTAGCAGCTTAGTGGTAGTTATCATGCATTAGATACATGCACCCCTATATTGTCACACGCAAATTGTGACAACAAATATATGATCAAGGGTTAGCGTTAGGGTTAGTTAGTAGATTATATCAGTCTATTGTCTTCTGTTCAAACCCTGAAAAAGGCACACTTTACTGCCAAAACGTTGGTGTTTAATTGCTATGATGTCCTAAAACTATTTTAAGTTATTTTAGTTTTTTGTTGTACCCTTTTCTCCTCAATTTAGTCGCTATGCCAATTAATTAATCCGTCTGTGTTTTGTCACTGCTGTTTCCGACGGATTCACCTGCCAGTGAGGAGCACTCCCTGAGGACATGGTGCCACTAGGATTACGTGCAGTATAGAGCAAAAAAACTTCTTTGTAATTATTTGTTTGATGCAAAATATTGTGTTGGTTGTCATGATTTGTCACGACTCGAGTTGGCTTCGTACTGGGCCTGGTGTCGTCATGAAAGGGGGCGGGACTGCGACGCTCTATATGAAATATGAAATATCACCCTCTCTGCCTGCTTTCCCTCTCCCGAACACGGGCCAAATGCGTTTGTTTAGACGCTGAATTTGACGCCTGGGCATGGGCATTTGTCACGACTCGAGTTGGCTTCGTACGACGCTTAAAAGGTCTTTAAATAAATACTTTTTGAAATGTCTATGGGAAAAAATGCATTGGGATTCATTTCCTGGGCCTGGCGTCGTCATGAAAGGGGGCAGGACTGCGACACTCTATATGAAATATGAAATATCACCCTCTCTGCCCGCTTTCCCTCTCCCCGAACACGGGCCAAATGTGTTTGTTTAGACGCTGAATTTGACGCCTGGGCATGGGCACTAAGCATTTTGAAGTTTCTTTCCCGATGTCTGATGACGGGCGACAATACGTGCCGTGATGGCTCACAATGCGTCACATAACAATGCATGGTGAGACTGTTGGTCTGCTATTTATTTAAATGTTATTTTGGGGATTTTTATTTTTAATACATTTTCCCCCTATAAAAATACTGACGCCAGGTTGAAAGTGTTTTTTTTCCTAATGTTCAACCAAGTAGGTTATTAACCATAACGTGTGACTAAAATAAATATGCAATACACAATATACAATAAATAATAACTATCCATTGAAACACCAAACGTTTTTTGGATGTGGTTTCTACCCGGCAGCAACGATATGTAAAGTAGCACTTAGCAGTGGCATTTTGGTATTTCAGTCAATCGTACAGAAGAAATCCCCGGCCTGACAAACAAGCTTTGTATTATATGTAGCCGCTGAACATCTTATAAACCTTTAACTACTGTGTGCACTTTTAAAGACATGCCACCGTCGAGTGGAATGTAATAACCGCTAACCTAATACTCCTCTGACAGAGGAACGGAGGCCTCTCCATCTTCCTATCCTTCAGAGAGCCGTATAAAGGGGAAAAGAATGAGAGCGGATCGCCTCTCCTGAAATGAATTGTATTCATAAATAAACGTGAATCCTTTTTAAGTGCTCTTACCTGGCCAGCCTTATTATATACAGTCAAAAGGAAAGGCACGTGTATAGCAGTGCAGGATTAACCCATTTTGGACTGCAGGTCGATTAAAAAAAATGCATTTTTCTGAAAACCCCATGTTTCTATATGTCAGTGGTGCTCAACCTTTTTCATGTCAAGGACCCCCAGAATTATCTCTATTGGGCCACGGACCCCCCCATCTCGAAATATGTAGTTCCAGGGACCCCCCCAGAAGCCAATATTTTAGTTAAAAATGTTCGCTCGGAAATATATATTCAAAGATTTGCACCACACTTTTACGACTTTTCAAAAATAGCAGACCTACAAGCTCGTAGGGCGCCACTCGGTGGCGCGCTATGAGCTTGTAGATCTGCTGTTTGTCAATAGCTAAAGCATGGCATAATGCTATAAACACCAAGAGGGGTTCCCGCCCAAAATGGATTAAAGTCCTTCTCTTACTTCCCGGATCGTCGAGCAGGAGGATAAAATGATCTCTGCCGCATGTTGTTCCACGTGTGGCGTCGTGTAAACCGTGCCATTTTACGCCGCAGTGGCCGTGGCCTATACTGTACAATACATACGGCTCATACATGCATATTTCATAAGGCTTAAAGCAGGAAATTGCATCCTGACTGTTTTATTAGCATTTTAATCCCTCTGTATAGTAGAATTGCGCCCGTGTGTATTTCTGGGTCCGGGTGGAAATGCCACTTATTTCCATACTGAACATACTGTCCTCCCCAATTCATGTTAGACTATTATGTCCTATACCTCTTAGTTTCTCCTGGCTTTTTTTGAGTGGTGCAACCACTCCAAGGAACAGCAATGTCCGTGTCCGTGTGACACCTATGTGACTCGTGTTAACCTATGTTTGTGTGTGACTCATGTGTGACTCATGAGTACCAGTAGGGGCGCTGTCGTGCCAGAAACAGAGAGAGAGAAATAGTGCTGCACTGTTGCCTGCTAATGAGAGAGAGGGGGGGGGGGGGGGGGGTGTAAGGGGGGGAGTTGCACCACTCAGTTCACACGGGTGTGATTTTTTCTTTACAGAGCAGTGGTTCTCCAACTTTTTTATTTCAAAGGAACCCTAAAAAAAAAAAATAATAATTAAAAATTAAAAATTAAAAAAGAAAAAAAAAAAAAAACAGATCTACAAGCCATGAGCTTGTATATCTGCTTATTTTTGAATTGCCAAAGCATAAAAAAATGGTTAAAGTGAATGATCGTGATGCTTAATTTCCTTGTTTTGTTTTTAATTCTCAATGCAGTAGCCTATATGTAAAGCACTTCGTCGTCTCTGTGAGAAGGGGCTATATAAAAAAATTGTACGTATTTACACTATATCACCGGTAACTAATTTAACTGGGGACCCCTTGGAACCCCTCCCCCCCACCCCTCAGGGTCCTTGAAGGTCACAATAACAACATATATATTGGAAGATAAAGACAAAAAAGGGGGGTCGTGTTTGGGAGGTTGATAATAGCGACATAATCCCACACGTGTGTTCCACACGCTCCGCCCGCCACCTCTTCATCAATCACGTCACGTCGGTCGGTCCTCATGGTGACATCAATCAGACGCGTTCTGATGTCGTTATATTTGTCACCGTCTGACAAAACGGTCAGGGATTTAATTTATACACTGCCGTCGCGCGGCGGTAATTGTCACTCTCCGCCGGACATAATAGCAGACCTATAAGCTCACGAATGTGTCGCGAAGCGACGCTTTGTGTGCTTGTAGATCGGCTGTTTTTGACGCCCGGCGGCGGCATGCGGCGGCAGCGTGCATGTGAAGTGTATAAACCGGTGCTTAAACGGGCAGCGACACCTTCTATAACAAGCTGTTTAGATGTTTGCTTGGAGTGATGCCTTATACTTCAAAGAGCCCTCTGTTGTCACGTTTGTAAATGCCAGCTGTTTTTTTTCCCCCGTCTTTTTCCTGATATATACACTCAGAAGATGAAAGCTGAGGCATGATGAATTACATTTTAATTTGCCCACTCATCCATTAAAATGGTTTGTGTGTCTCTCTCTCTCTCTCTCTCTCTCTCTCTCTCTCTCTCTCTCTCTCTCTCTCTCTCCCCTGCCAAGCCTTCCAAGCTCTCTCACTCGCATTACATGTGCATGCACGCACACACACACACGCACACATGCACACTGCACTCGTTCTCTTACGGAACCTGTGTTACTTGTGGCAAATTGGAACTCTAGTGTTGAATGACGATGAGTAAAAGGTGGGCATGCAGGGAAGTACATACATATTGAGAGGGCACGAACCTATAACCAATTGACCCGTTCTGGCCGGGAATTCCCTTTTTGGCGTTTTAAGCATTTATTGTTATACTTTAGCTATTGAAAAATTGCAGATCTACAAGCTCATAGCGCGGCACCGAGTGCCGCGCTACGAGCTTGTAGATCTGCTATTTTTTTTAAATCGTGAAAATGTGGTGCAAATCTTTTGAATATATATTCTTTCATAATGTTTTTACCTCAAATCTTTGCTTCCGGCCTGGGGGGGGGGGGGGGGGTCCGTGGCCAAATACAGATAATTCTGGGGGTCCTTGACCTGAAAAAGGTTGAGCACCACTGACATAGAAACAGAGAGAGAGAGAGAGAGAGAGAATTGGTGATGTGACAGTTTAGTTGGTGGAGGGACACCCTGTTCTTGGCATTGACACGCTGGTAGTGGTTTCTGTGATGTCCTTGCCGTGGTGTAATTGCTACAATAGGTGAGGTCACAGGTGTTGTCGCTATCAGTTGGAAACCTTGTATAAAACCCTTCCTTTTTTTATTTATTATTGAGTGGTGCAACCACTCCTATAGACAGCTATGTGTGTCCCTGGGTCTCTGGGTCTGTCCCTGGGTCTGTCTGAGCACGAAAAATAGCCAAAATGCTGTTGCACCACTCTCTTCAGACAGGTCTGATTTGTTTTTATATAGATCTGTTCTACTACTACTATTCACTGTTTGTTCACTACTATTGTTTGACACTATCGTATGACAGAGTCAGATTTACAAAAAATAACAAGAAAAAATAAGCAAAAAGTTGAAATATGGAGATACAAGGTTTCTGCCCGACAGTAACAATATATTGCTCCGTTGCTCCATTGATTAGAAATTAATATTGGGATATTTAAATCCTCATTGACTTACATTGGGTTAATCAGCTCTAATCAGCTCTGGTGTCGGGCAGAAACCTTGTCTTATCGTGTGTGCGTGTGTGCGTGCGTGCGCAATCATCTATTTATGCTTATGAGCACGTTCATTAGACCATACACATAGTTAGCATTTAGCAAAGGCTGACTCATTGCTAGTCTATTAGAGGCCTAAGCCTATCCGTAACCCATTAAAACCTCAGGCCGATTCTACAAAAATGTCTTCAAAATCAGTAGTTCTCAAACTTTTTTGTGCCGAGGACCCCCCAAAATGATATGCATTTGGTCGCGGACCCCCATCTGAAAACGTTTTGTACCTGGCTGAGAACCCCTAGAAGATTTGTGTTTAAAAGAAATGCAATATGTCGTGACGCGATGTGAGCTTGTAGATTTTTGAGAACCACTGTTCTAAATCCTGAGAGTTTTCTGGGGAAAAAAAAGTTGAGTTTTCTGGAGAAATACCAGTGGTTTTCCACCAGTGGTCCTTGAGGAGGTTCCAGGTGGTCCCCAGCTAAATGATGGAGAGTTGGTAACCAAATGGACCCTTATATAGATCTTTAACTCTTGAAAGAGTTACGGTACATTATTGTTAAACCTCTGCATTACTTAATTTACAAGGAGGCAACACAAAGACAGAATGTAGAAGAATAGTTATTTTGATCAACGTTTGCCTGTTATCTCTCCTAATGGTACCAACATCAATACAGCATGGATAGTGGACAAACTATTATTCAACGACAACAAAATATTCGTTAGTTTTGGCTCGGAGAGGCTAAAAAAAGTCATCAAATGGGGGTCCCTCCGTTTATTCAGCTCAAATAATAAATAATAAATAATAAATAATAAATAATAAATAATAAATAATAAATAATAAATAATAAATAATAAATAATAAATAATAAATAATAAATAATAACCCACTGTTGTATACAATTATTAAGTACACAGATGCTTTCCTGGTGTTTAGTGGCTTAAGTCAGCACAGTAAGCAGCACGGTATAGTCATTCGGAGGTAATTTCAGGGGACAGAATGAAAGTTAATTAAGCTTTTGCTGGGCTTTGCACAAATAATAAGTTATGGGCTGACTACTAATTAACCTTTCGGGGGAAACTGCTTCTTTTTTTTTAATTTCTTTCCAGTGCAGCATACGCGATATCTACAACTATACAGTATGCGTCTGACTCGCATTGCCGAGCATAACGAATTATAGCTCTACCCTATGATGATGGTCGCTGATGATGATTTGTGGAAGCGGCTACTTATCATGAATGTCGACATGTACGCACGGTTTATCATTTCATAACGCATAATATCACCGTACAGTATATCGTTGCTGTCCCGTATCTCCATATTTCTTTTAAATGTATGTTTTTGGTAAATGAATGCCTTATAAGACTGCAGAGGACTATATATAGGTGACCAGATTTGACTGAGAGACGCCATCGCGCACATTACAGCTTTTTATCAGAGGAGAAAAACTTTTTTTTTTCAAAATGAGTTAATAGCACAGGCAGACTCTTCACATACTAGAGCATGTCTGAAATAAGTGTCAGAGCTGAAATCAGCATGTAAATATGAAATAAATGCCCAAACATGTAGCTAGGTGTAATGTTAGAGACCACAAAAGTGAACCTTTCAAGCCTGTTTTCTCAACTTGTTGTTTTCTGCAAGACATTACTCTATAAGCCATATCTCTGGTGGGTCAAACTGAACAACCAATATGTCCATTTGAAGCTATGATTCCCTGCTTTCATAGGACATGAAAAAACGAAAATTCCAAAAAATCCAATGGCAGTCCCTCAGTCAAATTTAGTCAGTTGTTCACTTGTTTTTTTGGGGGGATTGTGGATTATGGTTTGTGTCCCTCCTGGTGTGATTGACTGACAGAGTGACGTGAGTTCTTGTCCTAGTCTCGTCGTCTTTATCTTGTCTTGTGTTTTTCTTTTGTCCCTGTCTTTTGTCCTATAGGCTAGCCCAGTTTAGACCTGAGGACGATTCTACAAAATGTCTTCTAAAATCCTGACAGTTTTCTTGAAAAATCCATGTTTCTATGTCAGTCGTTCTCATACATTTTTCATGTCAAGGACCCCCAAAAATATATGTAATTGCCCGCCGACCCCCATCTGAAAATATGTTGTTCCAGGGACCCCCCCAGAAGCAAAGATTTGAGTTAAAAACGTACCAAAATGGGCTAGTCGTCTTTATCTTATCTTGTGTTTTTTTCTTGTCCCCGTCTCATGTCCTAGTCTACTCTTTTTTTTTTTCTCTTGTCTTGTGTTTTTCTCTAGTCTCCTTTCTTTTCTACGGACAGCGCCCGAGGCCGGTGTAATAAATCCCGAACCTACTGTACATGACCCATTTCTCCAAAAGTAACACAGTAGGTGGGTGGGGGAGGGGGCGACAAAATCATATGTTGGCTGTCAATAATTGACAGTTGGCTATTCAAAAATAGCAGATGGTCAGGCTCACCGTGTGCGTCATTTTTTGCGCTGTATCTGCTATCTAAAATGTTGAATAATTTTGAATAATTTTTAACCCGAACATTCTCTTCTGGACTGGAGGTCCCTGTCACAATACATTTTCAGATGGGGGTCCGCGGCCAAATACAAATACATCAAAGTGGGGGTCCTTGACTTGAAAAGGTTTTCAGAACCACTGGACATGACGGTTAACCCATTTAGGCCTGACGGCGAAATTTAAAAAATGTCTTGTCTAAGTTTTCTGAAGTACCCATATTTCAGTGGTGCTCAATATTTCATATCAAGGACCCCAGAAATGATATGTAATTGGCCTCCGACCCCCATCTGAAAATATGTTGTTCCAGGGACCCCCTCAGAAGCAAAGATTTGAGTTAAAAACGTTCGCCCTGAAAAAATATATATTCCAAATTTGCGCCACATTTTCACGATTTTTCAAAAATAGCAGACCTACAAGCTCGTAGCGCGCCACTCGGTGGCGCGCTACGAGCTTGTAGATCTGCTATTTTTCAATAGCTAAATTATAACACCAAAACACCAAAAAGGGTTCCCGCCCAAAATGGGTTACATGCAAGGTTCCCCCCCGACAGCACCGACTATGCATTTATTACGAAATGATAAACCATGTTGGCAAACAATTACAGTAGCAACACACCGATGTATACAGATTATAGACTTAGTCTGTAGGAGGGGGTGTTTGTTGCACCCACTGGAAATATACTTTTAACCAGTGTTTTCTTATTGGAAATGTGCTGAAAATGATGAGCTATGATAAAAAGTTGTCAAAATGTCCCACCTACCTCAAAACCCTCTTTTTGGGATATGGCTCTGGCAAAATTGTGTAAAGGCAAATATTAATTACCTAAAATTACATAAATAGACATGGTAGTCTGAAATTTGTCATGGATTATCCTGACACATATAGGGGTAAGTATAGCAGAATAGTTTGGGCTTGCTACCATTGTATTGTTAAATATATGACCTACATCATCCCCAGAAACGCAAAACATATATATACTGTCCACTTAACAGATAACAACAAAGATGGTTATTTTCCAGCCCATTCTGCATTTTGTTATACTTTAGCTATTGAAAAATAGCAGATCTACAAGCTCATAGCTATGAGCTTGTAGGTCTGCTATTTTTGAAAAATCGTGAAAATGCGGCACAAATCTTTGAATATATATTCTTTCAGAAGACTTGTTTTTTATTTCGACGTCAGGCCTAAATGGGTTAAGGTGAATATCACTGCCTATAGAAAACTTCCCATGGCCCTGCATTCAATTTGAGCCCAAGGTGACCTTTCTATCTTGAAAATTACTCTTTCTGTAGCCAGAATTCTGCACTATACGTCAAATCGGTGAAAATTGTATATTCAGTCAGTAGGCAGCTATACATGATTTGGAACTTGTTTAATAATAAAACACTAAAGTATATTTCCGTGTGGTTTCATAATAACCCTCTCCTCCTACTATAGACTAAATAGTTCTTCATAGACCTTGTCAGTGGAATGGCGTTGCTAGGTAACAGATTGGGTCCAAGTTTATTTACTGTCTGTCAGCCACACTGAAATGCACTGCAACATTAGCCTGGCTAATAAGCCAGACTCAAATCACACTGTCGTGTGGTATTTGAGTCTGGAGATGCTGTGTATGGATCTTGTTTCCCGGGGAGCGGGTTCAAACATTTTCTCTTTGACGCAATTGGTCAGAGCTACTGTCAGTCAAAGGTCTCAAGCATTGAACGTCAATGTACCAAAGCCCGCCCATATTGCATACCGTGTCCCGATTGGCCACACCAGTTCTCTGGTGTAGGAAATGGGCGTACAATTGAGCCTCTCCAGACCGTAATCCGCCGACAGGCAATTTTTTTTTTGCCAACGGCTGTTTCGGTCTGGCTTATTAGCCAGGCTACTGCAACATGTCATGAAGTAAACAGTGTTCTGTTGAAAATAAGAGAATTAATGCAATTTTCAATTTCAAACATAAAACAGGTAAATGCTATAAAATGTTTCAAAGATTTTTCATTCTCTCCTCAATTTAGTCATTATGCCAATTCCCCCATAGTCCCTGCTGTTGCGCAAGCTGTCCAAATTACTTTTATTATAATGTTTTGCTTTGTTTATAGACTTTTTTTGTTTAATTGTTCTGCATCGGTTACAGATACACAAGCTCACAACACATCACAACATAGCACCGTGCATTGTGAAGTTAAAAAACACTTTGCCTAAAAGTTCCCATAGCCGTCATCACAAATGTGATGAGGTCAGCACATTTGGGCACATTTTGGCAAGTGGCTATGGCCGAATTTAGCCCAAGGAGTGTTTTTCATAGAAAACTAATGCTTGGAATGGATTCAGCATCATGAAAACCCCCTAGTTTGACATGTCACATGCTACTTAAAGTATAATGAAATTTGGAATTATTTGCCTTATATTGGTTGATAATGGTACCCCAACTTTCAGCAGCTGTCACAAAGTTTCCCAAGGGAGTTGGGTTGGAACATTTCTTTCTATGATAGTAGACACCTTTATGAACACATCTGTGAAGAAAGCTAGTGGTAAGCATTTTTTTTGCAGATTTGCCCCAACTTAAGCTAACTTTACCTAACTAGTAGCTCATAACATGATCTACGGTGGATTTTTTTATGAAACAAATGCTTTGCAGAAAGAAAGAGGATAATTAAAGATTTTTGTACAGAGCTCTGCAATGTCAATGTTGAGTATGACGTAATTTAATACAATCAGATGGGACTTTTCTGTTTTGATGTATGGGCTGTCGATGGCAATGCGGCTATAGTTGCCACCCTGCCATTAACTTAATGGCAAGATGGCCGTGGTCTGCATAAGGTGGGCCCCTGCCACCCATCGAACTCTAGGTGTGAGGACAGCGGGTCCAAGCCTCTTGTTTTAAGAACTCCGAAAACCTTGTGAAATTGGACATTCCGCATACTATGTCCCGATTCCAATGTTTTTGTACTTTTACAAAGTAAAATGTTTAACTTTTACTTGTAACAGATTATTTGTGTGGTATTGGCATTGCTGCTTTTACCTGAGAAACAAACAAGGAGTACTTCTTCCTCCACGGCTGCTGTACAACATTTAATTGTGTTTCAACACAACAACTTTAAGGATGATGGATGTACCGTTGGAAAGCAGAGGTACTGAAGGTAGAAACAGAACATTGTGCAACGCAGAGCATGAGAAAGAGAATAACTTCGCTTTCGGACAAAAAAAACCTTCTATCTCAGCTTTTTCATCGTTTTACCTTTTTCTTTTAATTGAATTAATCCTATTTTATATTGTGTTGCGGTGGTTCTCAAACATTTTCAAGTTAACGATCGACCCCCAAATGGATAATGTATATTTGGCTGTGGACCCCCATCTGAAAATGTTTTGTGCCAGGGACCTCCAGAAGCAAAGATTTTGTTAGAAAGATTCACTTTGCCAGTTTCGAATTGCAGCCGTCCGTAGGTGCCCTTTGAGAGCGGTTTTGAAGGAGTCAAGGGATTTGCATGTCTTAATGACTGTTGGTAGGGCGTTCCACATTTTGGTGGCATAGGAGCGAAAATAATTTAGTCCCTTGTTTGTGCCGAATCTGGGTTGTACATGTTTCGTTGCACTCCCTCTGGTGTTGTGGGTGTGGACTTCGTTAACATTAAGGAAGTATCTAGACAGGTACATGGGTATCTTGGTGGAGTATCGAATCTTGTGGAATTAGATAGATCAGAGATAGATCATATTCAAAGATTTGCACAAATTTCCAAGATTTTTCTAAAAAAATCATACCTGTGCGAACTGAGCGGTGGAACAACAAACACATTGCGAGCTTGTGGATCTCCTTGTTGGCAGAACAATTTTTTAATCAAACATTTTGGGGAAATTGTCCTTCCTATAATGACATGCCCAAAATAGGGACACCAGGTTCAAACTAGTGCTTACGTTTGTGAGGTTTTTATACATACAGTATGTACGAATATTGTCAGTTTTGGCGGAGAACGTGGGACTCTATCCGTGTTTCAATGTAGCCTCACGTATAGCCAGACGAATCTGCCATTGCAAAACAAATTGCCCCAGTGATATTGTCTGGCTACGCGAGGCTATAGTTTCTATGTGCTAGACCCCTCAAGGAGATGGATTGCTGAGGCGGTGCGCAACACCTATAGCATCAGCTCCCAGTACTTACTTACCACACTCTTAGTTACCCAAGCTGTGCTACTCATACGATGAGTTTTCAGTACCCGGTATTGAACCCAGAATTCCAATTGTTGTCCAGAAGCAATTAGCCCTTCGCTAAAGCCTTTAGCGGGCTCATACATAGTCTGGATTTTCGGTGGTGAGGTGACCACCGAACTACAACATGACGTCACAAGCCGCGGTGAAGAGCAAACCACCACCACCGCTCCAGCCCTTCTCTCTGTTTTTACTCACCACCGCTCAACGTTATTTCAGCTCCGGTGGTCAGCTCACCACCGGAGCGGTGGTCACATCACCACCGAAGATCCAGACTATGAATAGGCCTTAAATCTGTGGCTGTGTTGTTGAACACATGTCACAGCCTTAATGTCGGGAGAGTTACATACACGGCAGACCCACCCAGGAGATGGCAATAATACCAATCAACGTAGTCTTACCGTGCATTACAAACTCCCGTCGGACGGTCGTTGAAGTTGATTGAGTTGAATACCGTTTCTCCCTCTAACATTTCCTCGTATTTCTAGTTCATTGAAATAATGTGTCATGCACATTTTGTCCAGTGCGTAGCCTACTGCAGGGCCTGGTTGACTAGATTTAGAAAACATTTTGAAGTCCTTTCTACTGAAATGATTTATATGGAGAAATCCCGCCATGTAACGTGCATGATGCATCTCAATGGGCGAGAAGCACAGCTTGCCAAGTCTCCTCTCTTAGTAACCGTTGCTAACGTGCCTATTGGACAAGGACGGGTTGGGGAGGGACTTAATTGGCGAAGGGCTATTCAAGTAATTACGTTTATTCTATCTAAGTTTTGGACCTACAAGGTTTCCCCACTGACAGCAGGTGCAGGTGGAGATGAGTAGCAAGTCGTCTGCTTTGGTCTCAACGTTTCCGCACCCAGAATGAGAATGAGTAACCCACTTATCCAGCAGCCCGTCTGTTGCTCTGCTCTGACCTCTGACCTCTTCACCTACGAGTGGATCCTCCAAACCGTTCTCATCATTTTCTTTCCGTCCCGTGGTTTATCAACCTTTCCACCCCTCGTTTCATCTTCATGTCATCTTGAGAATATAAGACCACAAATGAAGAATGGGCATCCGCTCTGCTTCCGAAGCAACATCCAGGGCATCGGCGTATGTGCAGAATCATCCCCACCACATTAGCCTGAGTGGAGCGACGTCAAGTAGGAGCAAAGTGGATAACACCAAAGCTCCACCGGGCGCGTCAGCGTCGCGTCTCCGTCACCGTCAGGGAATGTTCCCTTTTTAATCAATGAAGGGTGGCGTCCGGTGGAGCCCTGGCGTAAGCAGAAGTCCAAACAGTACTCCTATAGAGAGTCGCAGTCCCGCCCCCTTTCATGACGAGGCCAGGCCCAGGAAATGATTCCCAATGCATTTTTCCCATAGACATTTCAAAAAGTATTTATTTAAAGACGGTTACGCCGCGGACAAAGCCAACTCGAGTCGTGACAACTCATGACAACAAACACAATATTTTGGACCAAACAAATATACCAAAAATTATTTGTTTGGCCCAATTTTTTTTTTTGTTGCCATGATTTGTCACGACAAGAGTTGGCTTTGTCCGCGGCGTAAACGTCTTTAAATAAATACTTTTTGAAATGTCTATGAGGAAAATGAACGGAGAATCATTTCCTGGGCCCGGGTAGGGGGCGGGACCGCAAAGCTCTATTCTGCTGCACTAGAGCTTACTGTCTTCTTTCTAATTATTTGTTTGGCCCAAAAAATGTTTTTTGTTGCCATGATTTGTCACGACAAGAGTTGGCTTTGTCCGCGGCGTAAACTTCTTTAAATAAATACTTTTTGAAATGTCTATGAGGAAAATGAACGGAGAATCATTTCCTGGGCCCGGGTAGGGGGCGGGACCGCAAAGCTCTATTCTGCTGCACTAGAGCTTACTGTCAGTATCAATAAGTAAAGGTTCCGGCAATACAAATTTACTTGAGTCAAAGTACAAAAATATTGATGTCAATATTATACATCTACTTAATGTACCAAAAGTTAAAAGAAAGTGCTCATTTTGCAGAATGTCCTATTTCACAAGCTTTTGAAAGTATTCAAATAATTTGGTATAGGACTGATGTGGTTAATTTATGTTTTGTAATAATCGAAATCTCAAGCTGAAGTTATGAGTGCACTTATACAGTACTAGACACGTTACAGTAACATTACTACTTAATGGGTTAACTCGATCTCGGTGAACCAGGAAAACCAGACAGATTTCTTTCCCATTTTGGTGTTGGCATTATGTTATGCTTTAGCTATTGAAAAATAGCAGATCTACAAGCTCATAGCGCGCCACCGAGTGGCGCGCTACGAGCTTGTAGGTCTGCTATTTTTGAAAAATCGAAGAGCGACTGACACAGAAACATGGCTTTCTCAGAAAACTGTCAGGATGTAGAAGACATTTTTAGAATCTGATCTCAGGTCAGAATGGGTTAACAAAGAAAGAAACGTATAGGAGCCCCTGAGTAGGCCATGATAAGAAGAATAAATGATCTCTTCCGGACGAGATATTTTTCTTTTTCTTACCATGGCCACTCATCTTATCTTGTCCGGATGAGATATTATCTTGTCCAGACGAGATAATTCATTTTTCTTACCATGGCCACTCAGGGGCTCCGGTGAAGGGTAATGTAAAAAAAAAAAGTTGTGAGTTCACACAATGCGCTTAGAGCTTGTACAGTAAGTAAATCGGCTATTTTTGGTGGGCGACCCACCGTCCTACGCCGAAGAATAAATCCAGCTTAACACGCTCTCGGTGCATCGGGGGAGAAAACAACAGGAGAGATAAGGTTACCAGGACTCGGGAGCATATACAGTATAGACAGAAGAAAATTGGGGCTTTAGCAAAGAATGGCACAGGAAAAAAGCGAAAGGGTCACGACGTAGAAAGAAGTAACCGAAGTTGAGCGAGTGCAAAGGACAGAGAAAGTTGGAAAAGAAACGGGCGACGGACGACAAGGAAGTATACAGGGGGGTTACGGCCTGGCAGGGTGACGAGCTAAAATAATGGGGAAATAATGAGGATGATGTAAGAACAAGCCAAGGGGATTATACTGGAGGAGAAATGACAATTGTGGAGGAAAAAACACTAACAGAATAAAAGAGACAACACTGCAGCAATATAAAACTTGGCAGCTGCAAACAAATAATGCCCCTCCCCCGTATCTCCTCCTCCACCCTGATACGATTTAAGCTACCGTGTGTTGTGGATGCACTGCCGGGGGAACAGGTGGACGGGGACAGAGTGAGTGTAAGGGAGAGAGAGAAGGAAGAACGCAAATAATGGAAGGTAAAGAATAAGCCGACACGCCACGGCTGGAGTAGAAGATAAAAATGGGGGGTCAAGTAAGGTGAACGTGAAGGAAACGACACGCCAGCATCTGTACCTACTACTACTGATCAGAGAGAGAGAGAGAGGCAACTTTTTTTAAAACGAATGGCTCCGGAGAAAGTTTCTGTCTGTTTCTTGGCTGGTTTGGGGGCGCTTTGGTAGGAGAATGTTTGTGAAAATGGCAGATCTACAAACTCACAGCGCAACGTGTTGTGAGCTTCTAGGATGTATGTGGGTTTAACCCATTAAGGGCGGGAACCCATGTTTGGGTTCTTGTCTTCCAAGACGAGAACCGATGTTTGAGTTGTTGCTTATATATTTAAAAAATATATATATTTTTTAAAATATTCAGAAAACTTGGGTCAGGATTTAGAAGGCATTTTATTTTAGAATCCTGCCTCACAGGTCTAAATGGTTTAAAGCGCTAAAAATGGGGGTCAAGTAAGGTGAACGTGAAGGAAACGACACGCCAGCATCTGTACCTACTACTACTGATCAGAGAGAGAGAGAGAGGCAACTTTTTTTAAAACAAATGGCTCCGGAGAAAGTTTCTGTCTGTTTCTTGGCTGGTTTGGGGCCGCTTTGGTATAGGAAATGTTGAGAGAGAAAAAAGGTATAAAAAGCCTGAGTTATAAAACAGACGATCTTTAAGCTCACAGCGCTTGGCGTCGTCACACGCTGTGAGCTTGGAGATCGGCTGGTTTCGACGCGCGACACCGGCACGCGGCTAAGTACAAATCACCTTTTAACCCGTTTAGACCTGGGAACGATTCTACAAAAATGTCTTCTAAATCCTGACAGTTTTCTGAAAAACCCCTATGTTTCTATGTCAGTGGTTCTCAATATTTCATGTCAAGGACCCCCAGAATTACATGAAATTGGCCGCTGACCCCCCATCTGAAAATCTGTAGTTCCAGGGACCCTCCAGATGCAAAGATTTGAGTTAAAAACGTTCGCTCTGAAAGAATAATATTCAAAGATTTGTGTCACATTTTCACGATTTTTCAAAAATAGCAGACCTACAAGCTCGTAGCGCGCCACTCGGTGGCGCGCTATGAGCTTGTAGATCTGCTATTTTTCAATAGCTAAAGCAGAATGTTTAAAACACGAAAAGGGGTTCCCGCCCAAAATGCGTTAATCCAGTGCTTTTTTGGAACTTGTCCCATGAGACATGCTGAAACTAGGTGGAGCGGGAGAGGGTTGGAACACGCAGGGCTCCAGACTGAAGACGTGTGCATGCAGGGAAGAAGGGGGTCTGCACACTATATTCCTGCTTCGTGCTCCATATCGCGGTGCCCTGGCAAAGCCTGTGGGGAATCCAATAATCCCGTAAAAAAGCCACCTTGCCCGCGAGCTCCATTACTCCTATAAACTGTGCGATATGCTTTTCATTTTACATGCCAATATGGAACGAATCCTATAATTGATCAAAGAGCCGAAAGACTAACATAATGAAATTAAATCACGTTGAGCCTCTGTGCCTCCTAAAAGATATCGTCTGTTTCGGGGTGGAAACCTCACATGTCCAAAATTATCTTCTATTCGGGGTTCAGATTTGAAAGCATCAAGTGTAGCAGATATATGATACGAGCTCATAATGCGGCGCAAAGTTAGCTTGCGGATCTGCTACTTTTGATGATTTGATGTGTTAATTTACAAAAAAAAAGAAACTACAAAAAAATAAATAACACAAAGTTAAATAAAATATGGGAGATAAGGGATTTCTACCCCGACATCGATATAAAAGCTTATACATATTGGTCTTTGTTCGGCGGTGGCGTTGAATAACAAAGTGGCTTAATTTATAACGTGAAACACGGAACGTGGAATGACACCGCCTCGGAACCGTCCAAATCTCTCTCTCCGCAGACACTTGTTTGGTGTGATGTATCACAGCTTAACCCATTTTGGACTGAGGTCGATAAAAAAAAAGGCTTCTAAATCCTAACATCTTTCTGAAAAACCCATGTTTCTATGATTTGTACTTAGCCGCGTGCTGGTGTCGCGCGTCGAAACCAGCCGATCTCCAAGCTCACAGCGTGTGACGACGCCAAAGCGCTGTGAGCTTAAAGATCGTCTGTTTTATAACTCAGGCTTTATACCTTTTTTCTCTCTCAACATTTCCTATACCAAAGCGGCCCCAAACCAGCCAAGAAACAGACAGAAACTTTCTCCGGAGCCATTCGTTTAAAAAAAAGTTGCCTCGCTCTCTCTCTCTGATCAGTAGTAGTAGGTACAGATGCTTGCGTGTCGTTTCCTTCACGTTCACCTTACTTGACCCCCCATTTTTATGGGGGGTTGTTTCGGGGCTTGTTTCTGTCAACCCTTTTCATGTCAAGGACCCCCAGAATTATCTCTATTGGGCCACGGACCCCCATCTCAAAATATGTAGTTCCAGGGATCCCCCAGAAGCAAATATTTTAGTAAATTTTTTTCGCTCTGAAATATATATTCAATGATTTGCGCCACATTTTAACGATTTTTCAAATATAGCAGACCTACAAGCTCGTAGCGCGCCACTCGGTGGCGCGCTACGAGCTTGTAGATCTGCTATTTTTCAATAGCTAAATTATAACATAATGTTTAAAACACCAAAAGGGGTTCCCGCCTAAAATGGATTAAAGGAAGCCCTCGCCGCTGCAGTAAAACTTTATTACCAATTAATCTTTTAAATGGGCTCTGCTTCTAAAGGGGCCTCTTCTCGTTCTGCGGAGCCAGACGGGTCATGGTCAGTGTTGCCATGTCCGCTTATTGTAAGTGACTTTGGGCTTGTTTTTCTGTAGTCGCTTGCAAATATTGGTGAGGCTTGTTTAAGTGTATAGTTGCTTATTTGAGCATTCTTGTATGTTTTCCTGTGAAGGACCACAACATGAATTAAAGTATTGTCTGCGTATCCCCACCTGAAAACATTTGTGTTGTTAAACATTATATATCTTTTCACTTTTTTCGCCCCAAGAATGTTTGTGAAAATGGCAGATCTACAAACTCACAGCGCAAGGTGTTGTGAGCTTCTAGGATGTATGTGGGTTTAACCCATTAAGGGCGGGAACCCATGTTTGGGTTCTTGTCTTCCAAGACGAGTTGTTGCTTATATATATATATATATTTTTTTTTTTAAATTTAATAAATATGTCAAGTTTTTCAGAAAACGTGGGTCAGGATTTAGAAGGCATTTTATTTTGCATTCACTTATTGGGTCTTGTTTTCATAGACCTGGTCGCAGACTCTGGCAACACACTGGTCATGTTCTCTCCGTTTGAAGGATGCGGGGGACTGTGGCTTTTTGGACGCACCCTGTGTGGTCAGATACTTGACATTCCGAGACGCTTGGGTTGTCATGGCGCTCACATTTTTGTAACATCTGGTCTAAATAAGGTGTGTGTGTGTGTGTGTGTGTGTGTGTGTGTGTGTGTGTGTGTGTGTGTGTGTGTGTGTGTGTGTGTGTGTGTGTGTGTGTGTGTGTGTGTGTGTGTGTGTGTGTGTGTGTGTGTGTGTGTGTGTGTGTGTGTGTGTGTGTGTGTGTGTGTGTGTGTGTGTGTGTCCTGTTTAAATAAGGAGTTGATTCTTGGAGAATCAATAGAGAACACATCCCACTAAGCTTGTGCGTGCGTCATTTAAGATATCTCCATATTACACAACATAAACCAGGACGATGCACCAGGGGTCATTAAATTTAGGCCTGACGTCGAAATAAAAAAAACGTTTGCTCTGAAAGAATATATATTCAAAGATTTGTGCCGCATTTCTACAATTTTTCAAAAATAGCAGACCGTAGCGCACCACTCGGTGGCGCGCTATGAGCTTGTAGATCTGCTATTTTTCAATAGCTAAAGTATAACATAATGCTTAGTTAAAACACCAAAATGGGTTCCCGTCCACAATGGGTTAACAGCGTCCCGGGATGCAGGGATGGTCTTTTAGATGAGTCCCAGGGACATTTTATGAGTCCCACAACGTATAGGAGTCATATTTTGCCATTTTTTACAAATTGCAGCATTTAACTCCCATTTCATTTTTTTTTTAGATATATTTTTTGGGGCTTTTTCTGCCTTTTATTGATATGTTGAAAGTAGATTGACAGGAAATGGGGAGAGAGATGGGGGGGGGGGGGGGGGGAAGACACATGGCAAAGGCCGTCGGGATCGGGAGTTGAACCCGCGGCACGCCGTCAGGCTGGCTCAGCAGCCTAGGTGTGGTACTGTTCCGGGCCACTCCCCATTTCATTTTATATGGTTATAATGTGGTTATATTCATGTAGAAAACAGAAGAAGAAATGATTATTATAACTAAAGCTAACACAATAAACTAGAATAAAAAACAGTACAGATGCAGAGGTCGTTGTTTTATTGCGTCCCTTAACTATAAACTGCGTTTTGGGATGCAAAAGGCACCCTATTTTAATCTCTGCACCATTATAATGTTCTTATTTTGATCATAAGAACCACATTATTGAATGAGAAGTCTCCAGGTCTTCTTCAGAATATGTATGATAATTATTTACTACGACACTATGGCATTAGAAGTCCGACTAGTACTAGTGGTTCTCAAATGTTGATTTTGGCAAGGACCCCCCTTAACTCTTAAATGGAACCGGTTCCAATGTTCCATTTGTACACACTCAATAGTTACTAGACCTGCATGCAATGGTCATTCATCAGGGCTAGCTCTTTGTTTCCGTTAATATCACCGTCCACTAGTTTTATACGTCTGTGGCTATATGGAACTTTGCTGAAAAAATAAGCATTTTGGATATATGAATTAAGAACCCTTAAAGGTACATTCAGTGATTTCACTTAATTCAACTATCACTTATTTTTTCTTATTTTTTGGATAATCCTCCCTACTATAAAGTGTGCTGACCATATAAGGAGTTCCTCCCTGTCCCCAGTGAGCCCCTGGGGTCAAAAAACCCTAGTTTCGGTTTGGGCTTTGGGTGGCAAAGCTTTCATCCAATCAGGATGAGAGGTGCCTTCCTCCAATCATGATCGAGTGTGGCTGGCATTGGTGCGCGTGCTGTTGGTCTGTTGTACTTCCCCCACTGTAGAGCGTGTGCATGTGCACATCTTGTTACCGGGTGGACCGGGTTTTTTTCCAAATCAGCCAAATCACTGAATGCTCCTTTAAACCTTTTGGTATGAATTTGGAGAGAGAGCATTATGGAATATTAATAAACCTTTCACATTGTAAATTCTGCTCGCTCGTGCTCAGCTCCAGCGCATCTTTTCTTGTGATCTCTCCTCAAATGCACCCCCTACCTTTTATTTTCCCCACACCTTGCCTCTCTCCTCCTCCTCCTCTCTCCTCCTCCCTCCTCTCTCCTCTCTCCTCCTCCTCCTCTCTCCTCCTCTCTCCTCCTCCCTCCTCTCTCCTTTCTCCTCCTCTCTCCTCCTCCTCCTCCTCTCTCCTCCTCCTCTCTCCTCCTCTCTCCTCCCTCCTCCTCCTCCTCCTCCCTCCTCTCTCCTTTCTCCTCCTCTCTCCTCCTCCTCCTCCTCTCTCCTTCTCCTCCTCTCTCCTCCCTCCTCCTCCTCTCTCCTCCTCTCTCCTCCTCCTCCTCTCTCCTCTCTCCTCCTCCTCTCTCCTCTCTCCTCCTCTCTCCTCCTCCCTCCTCTCTCCTCCTCCTCCTCTCTCCTCCTCCTCCTCCTCTCTCCTCCCTCCTCCTCCTCCTCCTCTCTCCTCTCTCCTCCTCCTCTTTACCCATATTATCTACTGTAGTGTATGTCTCCTAATTGAAGAAGTGCTCCTCAGTGTTTCCAGCTCTGTGCCAGGTCCTTTGCACTCAGCTCTGTGCCAGGTCCTTTGCACTCAGCTCTGTGCCAGGTCCGTTGCACTCAGCTCTGTGCCAGGTCCTTTGCACTCAGCTCTGTGCCAGGTCCGTTGCACTCAGCTCTGTGCCAGGTCCGTTGCACTCAGCTCTGTGCCAGGTCCGTTGCACTCAGCTCTGTGCCAGGTCCGTTGCACTCAGCTCTGTGCCAGGTCCGTTGCACTCAGCTCTGTGCCAGGTCCGTTGCACTCAGCTCTGTGCCAGGTCCGTTGCACTCAGCTCTGTGCCAGGTCCGTTGCACTCAGCTCTGTGCCAGGTCCTTTGCACTCAGCTCTGTGCCAGGTCCGTTGCACTCAGCTCTGTGCCAGGTCCGTTGCACTCAGCTCTGTGCCAGGTCCGTTGCACTCAGCTCTGTGCCAGGTCCGTTGCACTCAGAGATGCCTATTTGCGGCTCCACTCCACCAGCGGTAGAAAATAAAGTTACTAAGTCGTATGACTCATGTACTAATACTATAGCACCATTTATGACTCATGTACTAATACTATAGCACCATTTATGACTCATGTACTAATACTATAGCACCATTTTCAGGGTATTGAAAAATGGTAATGCTTGAGTATTTTCTCCTCCTCTCTCCTCCCTCCTCCTCCTCCTCCTCTCTCCTCTCTCCTCCTCCTCTTTACCCATATTATCTACTGTAGTGTATGTCTCCTAATTGAAGAAGTGCTCCTCAGTGTTTCCAGCTCTGTGCCAGGTCCTTTGCACTCAGCTCTGTGCCAGGTCCTTTGCACTCAGCTCTGTGCCAGGTCCGTTGCACTCAGCTCTGTGCCAGGTCCTTTGCACTCAGCTCTGTGCCAGGTCCGTTGCACTCAGCTCTGTGCCAGGTCCGTTGCACTCAGCTCTGTGCCAGGTCCGTTGCACTCAGCTCTGTGCCAGGTCCGTTGCACTCAGCTCTGTGCCAGGTCCGTTGCACTCAGCTCTGTGCCAGGTCCGTTGCACTCAGCTCTGTGCCAGGTCCGTTGCACTCAGCTCTGTGCCAGGTCCGTTGCACTCAGCTCTGTGCCAGGTCCTTTGCACTCAGCTCTGTGCCAGGTCCGTTGCACTCAGCTCTGTGCCAGGTCCGTTGCACTCAGCTCTGTGCCAGGTCCGTTGCACTCAGCTCTGTGCCAGGTCCGTTGCACTCAGCTCTGTGCCAGGTCCGTTGCACTCAGCTCTGTGCCAGGTCCGTTGCACTCAGCTCTGTGCCAGGTCCGTTGCACTCAGAGATGCCTATTTGCGGCTCCACTCCACCAGCGGTAGAAAATAAAGTTACTAAGTCGTATGACTCATGTACTAATACTATAGCACCATTTATGACTCATGTACTAATACTATAGCACCATTTATGACTCATGTACTAATACTATAGCACCATTTTCAGGGTATTGAAAAATGGTAATGCTTGAGTATTTTCTCCTCCTCTCTCCTCCCTCCTCCTCCTCCTCCTCTCTCCTCTCTCCTCCTCCTCTTTACCCATATTATCTACTGTAGTGTATGTCTCCTAATTGAAGAAGTGCTCCTCAGTGTTTCCAGCTCTGTGCCAGGTCCTTTGCACTCAGCTCTGTGCCAGGTCCTTTGCACTCAGCTCTGTGCCAGGTCCGTTGCACTCAGCTCTGTGCCAGGTCCTTTGCACTCAGCTCTGTGCCAGGTCCGTTGCACTCAGCTCTGTGCCAGGTCCGTTGCACTCAGCTCTGTGCCAGGTCCGTTGCACTCAGCTCTGTGCCAGGTCCGTTGCACTCAGCTCTGTGCCAGGTCCGTTGCACTCAGCTCTGTGCCAGGTCCGTTGCACTCAGCTCTGTGCCAGGTCCGTTGCACTCAGAGATGCCTATTTGCGGCTCCACTCCACCAGCGGTAGAAAATAAAGTTACTAAGTCGTATGACTCATGTACTAATACTATAGCACCATTTATGACTCATGTACTAATACTATAGCACCATTTATGACTCATGTACTAATACTATAGCACCATTTTCAGGGTATTGAAAAATGGTAATGCTTGAGTATTTTCTACGGATGCACCGAAAGTGAAAATCTGGGCCGAAACCGAATACCAAATATAGGAAACAGTTGGCCGAAAATATCCAAATATGATTAATATCTTTTTCCTACCATTGCTGTCATGGCCGTACTTTAAAGCTATACCTGATTTATGGCAAAATAAATGGTTATGGCAAAAACTTAACTTATTTGACAGCGTTTTTCATTTACATTACTAGAGATTCCTCACATCTAGAGTTAGTTCTGGCCGCCTACTGTATGTCACACCGCCGATCGGACCTGTCATGCTTTGCCCTTTTATGCACATATATATGGAGATCGCTGATGTAATCGGTACTACAGTATATGGCCATATGGACATTGGGAATCAGAGCCGTAGAAGAAGAGAGTCGCGACACGCTTTGATCTCGCCGCAAAGCTGGGTGCTACAGTATATGGGCTATAGTTCCAAATGTTGGAACTATCCCATTGATGATATTCACACGGCTGCCATCTTGCCAGCAATGTGATACCTAGGTGACACTTCCCATAGAGAGCCCATTCATCCAAACAGAAAAGTCCTCTCTAATTATATTAAACAACGTCAAAATCACCAACATTGCAGCTGTAGGGAAAGCTTGAATTATCCTCTTTCAATCTGTAAAGTTTTTGTTTAATAAAAATCCACCGTAGGCATTTTATGAGCTACTTCCTGTCAATAAATTCCTTGCAGTCATTAAGACTGCATCAAGGACCGCCAAAATGCATTTTAGTCGACTAAATCAACTGTCGATTTAGTCGACTGAAATCGTATGATATTTAGTCGACTAAAACTAGACTAACATTAAAACATTACGGGTGACTAAAATGTGACTAAAACTAAATGAAAACTATTCAAGAGACTATAATGACTAAAACTAAAATCACAATGTGCTGCCAAAAACAACACGGCTTTCAAAGTAGCCGTATGCGCTGCAGCAGCAGACTTCTACCTCAACCTCTCCACCTCTCTCTCTCTCTCTCTCTCTCTCTCTCTCTCTCTCTCTCTCTCTCTCTCTCTCTCTCTCTCTCTCTCTCCCACCATGTGCCTCTATTTGTGGTCCAGGAGTGGGTGACAGCCACCGACCTGCTCGTCTCCCTGGACAGGCTCAACACCTTCGGAGACGAGTTCTTCAAGGACGCCAAGGTGCTGCGCTCCTACTTCTACGCCGTCTCCGATTTCTCCGTGGGTGGCAGGTAAGAGACGTGTGAGGAATTGGCCCTCCTGTGAACATGTCACTATACAGACGTACGTACGCATGGAGCCTCTCCTTCCCCGCGACGCGTTGAAGACGGTGTCTGTCTGTCTCACTCCACGCCTTTTTGCCCCTATTCTTTCTATTTTCCACCTGCACAGTCCCCAGCACTAGTGTGGCTCCGACAAGATAACTTTATATTCACTGTTCTCAAAAAAAGCTGAACTCGTATATTAGTCTAGTCACTGGAAGGGGGTATCATGCACCCCCCGGAATTATACTTCTAATCAGTGTTTTCTTATTGGAAAAAATGTGCTGAAAATGATGAGTTATGATAAAAAGTTGTCAAAATGTCCCACCTACCTCAAAACCCCCTTTTAGGTATATGGCTCTGGCGAAATTGTGTAAAGGCAAATATTAATTCACTAAAATTACATAAATAGACATGGTGGTCTGAAATTGGTCATGGAGTATCTTGACACATAGGGGTAAGTAGCAGAACAGGATTTGGTTGGTTGCTACCATTATATTCTTAAATATGACCCACATCATCCTCAGAAACACACAAAAATATGGTGTCCGCTTGACTAATAACAACAAAGATGGTTATTTTCCAGCACATTATGGTGAGTATCACTGCCTCACTTGTATATAGAAAACTTCCCATATCCCTAAGCTTCAATTTGAGCCCAAGATAACCTTTCTATCTTGTAAATTACTCTTTCTGTCGCCAAAATTCTGAACTATACCTCAAATCGGTGAAAATTGTATATTCAGTCAGTTTCAGCTATACATTTGGAATGAATGATTGAATAACCGAGTTTGAACTGACTCCACATTATGGAATATTTCTTGAATAAGCCATGTTAAAAAGTTGGCAAAGTGTCCAATCTACCATTGTTATGCAAATGAGTTATCAAACAATCGATTTTCACTATATCGCAGCCAATATTGCACTTAAATGAACAAATAAGGTGTCTAGACCTATGTTTTGAGGGTCAACCGGTCAAGGATCTCAGTGAAACTATTCTTAAAGTGACCACATGTGCCCGTGGCATGCTGGTGTACAAATCAGTGCTGCCATTACAATAAAGTCACATTTATACCAAGTAAGAGATACCAATATTGCATATAACTTTTACAAATAAGGTATCTAGACAGGTGCTGTGCATTTAAGCAAGCTTTATAATTTAGAATATACTGTAGCATAACATCAAAAACTAAAAACATTCTTAGTATGAACAATAGTATACGGCAGTATACACGCTATAGAATGGCCTGCAATATGCAGTACAAAATTCAAACAGTCACACAATCCTGTAACAGTATTCCATCCTATTACTATACACACTCAAAGGCAAAAATGTAAACAGTGTACAAACAGTGACCACCCTAGCCTGCACCATAAAGAACAAAATGCACAAACGTCACATTAATCAGGCATCGTGTTCATAGAACTCATCAGTCTTCTTTGTCTTCTTGTCCATGGTCTCCAATGACAAGGATTTTCAACCATCTCTGCCCTTCATATGGTTTTGTTTTTACCACAATAGCTTCATCAGCTCGCTTGTATAAGGCGATGGTTCTCTTCAGAGCAGAGTAGCATGGAGGAAGACGAGCCAGGTCAACTTTAGATTTAAGAAGTGAGTTTGTCATTTGCCCCCACCATTGTCCGCAGCAACTTGGCACGGGTGACGTCCACTGGGGCGGCGGTGGCTCAGGGGTAGAGTGGCTGGATGGGAACCGCAAGGTTGCCAGTTCAAACCCGGGCTCCCCCAGAGTTAGTGTCGAAGTGTCCTTGAGCAAGACACTGAACCCCTAACAGCTCCCGATGTGCAGGTTGGTGCTTTGCATGGTTTCCGCTGCCATCAGTGTATGAATGTGTGAATGTGTGTGTCTATGTAAAGCGCCTTGGATAAAGGCGCTTTATAAATGCACCATTTACCATACTGAAGACTCGCAACTCTGTCCATACAGCAGACAGATGAATTGCTCCAACTATACTAATTAAGGATCTGTTCCATATAGTGTAGCACAAGGCACATTTGAAGGACCCCCATAACCCTTACAGGTCCATTTGGTTCCATTTGTACATTCAGAGTTGCACACCCATAAGGGGCCCTGCATATCAACAGCTCAGTGGCCTTGTGGTCAGAGCGTTTGCCTTGAGACTGGGAGGTCGGGGTTCGATCCCCGGCCGGGTCATACCAAAGACTCCGAAAAATGGAACCCAGCACATCCCTGCTTGTCCCTGCATCAAGGGTTGGATTTGGGTAAGTCCCTGATACATACTAGCGTCATGTCCAGGGGGTGTACTTGTACATCAAGCTGCCTCCTACTACAGAAACAGGAGATAGGCTCCTGCCCTATGGGCCTCATGGCTCTGCAAGGCTTACAGGTCCATTTGGTTCCATTCTGTACACACTGTAAAGTTACACACCCGTAAGAGGCCCTGGATATCATCAACAGCTCAGTGGCCTTGTAGTTAGAGCGTCCGCCCTGAGACTGGATGGTCAGGGGTTCGATCCCCAGCTGGGTAATACCAAAGGGTTGGATTGGGGTAAGTCCCTGCGACATACTAGTCATGCCAGGGAGTGTACTTGTTAGGCTCCTGCCCTATGGGCCACATGGCTTGGCTTGAGCTATAGAGCTATTTGAATTGTGAGTCTTCAGTGAAACAGTGGTGGGAGCAGATGACAAACTAATTTCTAAATCTAAAGTTGACCTGGCTCGTCTTCCTCCATGCTACTCTGCTCTGAAGAGAACCATTGTGTCTTATACAAGCGAGCTGATGAAGCTTTTTTGGAAAAACCAAAACCCTATGATGAAGGGCAGGGGGGGTTGAAACTAAAGAGTTTTTTAATCCAGTGTGTCCTGCGGTGCAGTCCTACCAACCTCACTGGTTGATCTCCTTGACACTGTCTGGAGAGCATGGACAAGAAGCCGACGAGATAGAGGAATTGATTTAATCGGCACTGATTTGTACACCAGCATGCCACGGGCACATGTGGTCACTTTAGGAATAGTTTCACTGAGATCCTCGACCCTCAAAACATAGGTCTAGACACCTTATTTGTTCATTTAAGTGCAATATTGGCTGAGATATAGTGAAAATCGATTAATTTGATAATGGAGGCACTCATTTGCATAAAAATGGTAGATGGGACACTTTGCAAACTTTTTAACATAGCTTATTCAAGTAAGAAATATTCCATGATGTGGAGTGAGTTAAAACTCAGTCATTCATTCATTTATTCCAAATGTATAGCTGATACTGACTGAATATACAATTTTCACCGATTTGAGGTATAGTTCAGAATTTTGGCGACAGAAAGAGTAATTTACAAGATAGAAAGGTTATCTTGGGCTCAAATTGAAGCTTAGGGATATGGGAAGTTTTCTATATACAAGTGAGGCAGTGATACTCACCATAATGTGTTGGAAAATAACCATCTTTGTTGTTATTAGTCAAGCGGACACCATATTATTTGGTGTTTCTGAGGATGATGTGGGTCATATTTAAGAATATAATGGTAGCAACCAACCAAATCCTGTTCTGCTACTTACCCCTATGTGTCAAGATACTCCATGACCAATTTCAGACCACCATGTCTATTTATGTAATTTTAGTGAATTAATATTTGCCTTTACACAATTTCGCCAGAGCCATATACCAAAAAGGGGGTTTTGAGGTAGGTGGGACATTTTGACAACTTTTTATCATAGCTCATCATTTTCAGCACATTTTTTCCAATAAGAAAACACTGATTAAAAGTATAATTCCGGGGGGTGCATGATACCCCCTTCCAGTGACTGTACTATATTGGATAATGAAGCGCATGTGGTAAATACTCACACGCATTCTCACACCTGTTGCTTAACCCATTTTGGGCGGGAACCCCTTTTGGTGTTTTAAAGCATTGTGTTATACTTTAGCTATTGAAAAATAGCAGATCTACAAGCTCGTATCGCGGCACCAAGTGCCCCGCTATACGAGCTTGTAAGTCTGCTGTTTTTGAAAAATCATGAAAATGTGGTGCAAATCTTTGAATATATTTTCTTTCAGAGCCAATGTTTTTAACTCAAATCTTTGCTTCCGGGGAGGTCCCTGGAACAACATATTATCAGATGGGGGTCGGCGGCTGATTACACATAATTGTTGGGGTCCGTAATATTGATTACCACTGATATAGGAACATGACATGAAAAAAAAAAAAAAATGACATAGAAACAGGTTTTTCAGAAAACTGTCATGATTTAGAAGACATTTTTTACATTTCGACGTCAGGCCTAAATTGGTTAATTACGAGTCTGGGAAGGATTTGACCATCGGTTTGATGAAACGGTCGAGTGGCACGATGACGAGCGCAGAGGATTTAATGAGCTTAGTGGGATGTGTTCTCTATTGATTGCTTCTCCAAGAATCAACTCCTTATTTAAACGGGATCATTTTGATTGGGGTCTTGCCGGTAAAGTGTATGCGTGTGTGTACACACACGCGCACAGACACACACACACACACACAGCGCTCTGGTTCCCGTGTACCCACATAAATGAATGAACACACAGCATCACCTGGTGGTGACGTCATCACTAATCAGTATAGCACATCAGTACACAACTGAATATGTATGCAACTCCAATGGCGCCGAGTCGACCACTCACTCGTCGGGACGCCCCTCGCTCAGGGGTCAACTCCACTTCTGACGGCGCGCTTTCCTTGTTTGAACCCATTAAGAATAAGACCTGAGGCCGATTCAAAAAATGTCTTCTAAATCCTAATCTAATAATTTTCTGAAAAACTTGTGTCATTGCCAAGGAAGTATATTAAAAATAATGGTTACTACCCCTCCAAGGACCCCAGTTTGAGAACCAATGTGCTTTACAGTATATATAGCTAAAATAAAAAAATTACACGGGTCCTTTTCCGGTTTTAATGGTTCAAATGATTTTACCAGGCTCGTCAGCCTGTTACGAGTTGGGACTCGTAATAGGATTAGGTTATGGTTAGGGATAGGGTTAGTTAGAATGGGGCCAGTCGCACCAACGGGACGTCGGAATAATGACATGGCACCGCGAGAACAGCTTTCCAGGGGGCAAGATTATTACCAGGAACGCTGAACAGCGACGCATCAAGGGAGAGCTGCTGTCACATCAAACTGGCAACACAAACGGTTGATTTTGCCCCCAGCTCTTCACTGCAGTCTCACCTGAGGGCGAATACCATTGCTGTCGGGCAGAAACCTCTTACCTCAAATGTATTTCTAATTAATGTATTTTTACCACTCCTATAGACAGCTATGTGTGTCCCTGCCTGGGTCCCTGCAGGCTGGCTGCCTGGGTCCGTCCGTCCGTCCGTCCGTCCGAGCCTGAAAATTGCGTTTGGTTTGGTTTTCACCACCAAGTGTCACTGTTGTGCAGCCTAACACACACACACACACACACACACACACACACTCGCACACACTCGCACACATACAGACTTCCTTTCCTGTTTACATAACGGCACAGCCCACTTCAATCCAGAGCTTTCTTCCTGGACAGCAGATCGTGTGACATGCCGTGTGTCTGCCTATACTCCCCCCCCCCCCCTGTGGATTCCACAAGTAGTTATTATTTTTTTAATTCCTCACAGTAATCGGAGAGGACGTGGACGCACTTTGCCATCGCAGAAATAAGTGGATGGTTAAGTAGCTGAGATGGAGCCTTCATAAAGAGTTCAAACATGATCTGACACCTGTCACAAACACTCACGATGACGGCCGGCGATGTGACAAATGACCTCAAATGTCACAACACCTGGGGGGGAGGGGGCTCTGCATGACAGCGTGGTAACCTCGTGCCGACAGCTTCCGTATGACTCCCCGTGCGACTGACTGCCAGTGTCACCAGTGGTCAGTGGTACGTGAGTTCCGATCCTATACCCCCTCAACCAGCTGTCCACTTCAACTTCAGTCCAACGGAAACGTGAAGAAGAGTGCCAAAAATGGGACCAAAACGGACCAGATATTCAAATATTCCTGATATGAGCACAGTGACATTTAGGCTATAATACAGTACATATTGAAGTTGGTCAGATATTCTAGATATGAAGCTCGGGTGGCGCAGTGATAAAGTGCTGGCGCATGGGGGCACAGAAATGTCAATTGGAGGAGTCAATTGGCATGACAACTAAATTGTGGAGAAAAAGGGGGTACATTTGGTTTCTCTAAATTATATATATATTATATATATTCCTGTTATGAGTAGAGTAAGATATAGAGAACCGTTTCCCAAACTGTGGATCGGGACGCATCCTTGGGTGTGAAGCATTGTGAAGCTATGCTACTGTACACTTGCAGATCTGACATTTTCACTGGTTTGGTTCCCGGGCAAATGTCACATTTATTTTTTGGGGGGGGGGTCTTGTAGCTAAGAAGGTTGGGAACCAGTACCACAGAGGATATAGAGCAGAGGTTCCCAAACTTTTTCATGTCAAGGACCCCCACATTTACACTAAGAGTGTACAAATGTACATTTGTACACTCTCAGAGTTACAGACCCATAAGGGTCCGTTTGGTTCCTAATTATCATTTAGCTGGGTCCCCCCTGGAACTCCCTCAAGTACCCCTGGGGGTCCCCGGACCCCACTTTGGGAACCACTGATATAGAGTATGCAGCCATACATGCATTGGGTGCATGGTTAGAAGAAATGGCAATGGGACGAGGCAGTTGAAATAGAAGCATACAGTATATACTGTAGCACAACAGATGTACAGTACAGTACATGAGGCTAAAATAGCTGCAGATAGATGTCATGTATAGGTCTCACAAAGGTTGTCACAGAGGAATAACACCGTCAGTGCAGACAGAAGCAGAGCCACATCATGAATCCTTGGTAGTCCCTATTGTGGCCTGCATGCGGTAGCCTGGCTAATAAGCCAGACTCAAATCACACTGTCGTGTGGTATTTGAGTCTGGAGATGCTGTGTATGGATCTTGTTTCCTGGGGGGCGGGTTCAAACATTTTCTCTTTGACGCAATTGTTCAGAGCTACTGTCAGTCAAAGGTCTCAAGCATTGAACGTCACTGTACCAAAGCCCGCCCATATTGCATACCGTGTCCCGATTGGCCACACCAGTTCTCTGGTGTAGGAAATGGGCGTACAATTGAGCCTCTCCAGACCGTAATCCGCCGGCAGGCAATTCTTTTTTTGCCAACGGCTGATTCGGTCTGGCTTATTAGCCAGGCTATGCATGCGGGCCTGCTATTTCAAACATTCGTGGAAATAGGTGAAGCTGTGGCGAACGTTACAAGATCACAACGTATTGCATTGTGTGAGGTTGTCGGATCGTCAATTTCTTATTTCACACATTCTTATAGCCTGCATGCACATCAACTGTGGTTGCATTGATCCATAGCGCAAATGAACAGATGCTGGTCGTGCAATGTTCGGCATCGACACCCTCCAATATGTCTTTCTCCTCGCAAACCGAAGGACACACATTCTTATAGCCTTGCACATCTCCTCTCAGACACTGAATAATAATCTGGTATTGAAATATTTTGATGTATATTTAAGTAGCACTGGGAGCCACTTGGCCCATAGGTCAGGACCCGGGAGATTATAGCCTATACCTCCTGTTTCCAGGAGGTATAGGCCCCATGGACATGGCGCTAGTATGTCACCGCACCATGACTTAACCCGCATGAACCCACAACGCCCAATGCTTAGCTGGGTACCTTTCATACTCTTTGGACTGGGAGGTCAAGGATTAGATTGAAACCCTTGACCTCCCAGTCGGCCAGAGCCATTGAGTTGTATCGTCTCCATTCACCCCATATGGTCAATTATTAGTAGGCATGTAACGATATATCGATATTATATCCCGACGATATGTATCGATTTATTAAAAATGTATATCTGTATGGATAAAAAAATCCATCATATTCACGTGCTTTTGGAGAGAAATGAGACAGACTCCATGCAGTCACTTTCAGTAGTAGAGGCCTGCAGAGGGGAGCTGTATGTGTCTGTGACACAGGTGATGGTCGTTATTGATGCTCATTAATACATCAAGGAAGGCAATTATGTTTCTGCACTGTCAAATAGGTCTACATCTATCCTAAGATGCCATCAAAGAAAATAAGAAATGTTAACTCGAGCTAGGTTTAAACATGAAAGCATGTTTACAGTTGTTGCACAGAAATTAAGTAATTTTACATGAAAAGTAATGCTACTTTTGCAATGTAGTTAAATAAAAATTGTGAAAAAAGCTTGGTGGGAAGATAAATCATTAAAAAAAAAGATTTTTCGGTCATTTGCCCGGAAAATAATTGTGTTGAAAATATCGTGAAAAATCGTATCGTGAACCTCATATCGTGATATGTATCGTATCGTGAGTTGAGTGTATCGTTACATGCCTAATTATTAGTTATTGGTAAAGCATATAGCATATATGCAAGAAGGTTAAACCAAATCTAAATGGTTTTCGTCATGTTAGAAGGGACTTAATCAGCTAAAACTGCACAGCTGTACAGTCATGCATGCTATGGTTTTCTCACACCTAGCATACAGCATTACAACATGGTCACAATCCTCTCAAACCGTCTTAAAACCAATAACATCAATATACAAACAGGCTATAAAAATCATGAATCAAAAACCGATGAGATGGCACCTCTGTGGTATCTTTAAAAAAAAAAACTTTATACACTACACTATACTCACAGATTCCGAATCAGAAGCCTTTATTGCCATGACATGTAAACATTTTGTGAATTTGGTTTGGTGGACAGCAGAGTGCAGTTACAACATTAGGACAAGTGCAAAACAGGACAAGACAAAACAACATTCAGTGCAATGTGAATAAATATAAAGTGCAGAGAGTTCGAGTGTTCAGGTCAGTTCAGAGCACAAGTCAGTCCATTCCACTCTGAGTGAGGGTGGAGGCCACTGGAGGGAGGATAGAAGGGGGTCAGGGGGGGACACCAGCAGCATTTAGGAGCCGGATAGCCGTGGGGAAAAGGCTGTTTGAATGTCGGGCCTTCATAGTCTTTAGGGACCGCAACCTCCTGCCTGAGGGAAGCGGGGCAAAAAGACTGTGGCCTGAGATTGCATCCTTCCTCATGCCGGGGGCCGCCTGAGAAGCCAGAGGCCCTGGTTGTCCTATAGGTTCGATTCCAGGCCAGGCCACCAATGTGGCAATGTGCGCCCATAAGCAAGACTCATCACGGTCGAGCTACACCAGGCATTTGAAAGCGTGTGTATGTTGCGTGCGTATACAGCGCGTTTGGAAAGATCCCATTGATATTAATGATACCGGCTACACCATGGGCACGTGAATACGCGAGCACCACATAACGCAGACTTTAAAAATAGGACTGGATCTAAAACTCGGTGTGTGCTTATGCAGGCTTGCGTACGTTACGCACACACACGCTTTGAAAAGCCTTGTGTAGCTTGGCCGTAACCTTAAAGGACCACTTCACCACTTTTCAACCTATCTTCATATAATAGGTCCTCACTAATAATCATGAAAAAATGGCGCAATCTTTTTCTACTCGGTCTGTGTCTCATAGGAGGGCTGTGGGCAGTTCAGAAACCGTCTTCCAGTGACATCATCGATGGGGAATACAAGCTAGTAGAAACTGCAGGCTTTCTAGTCCTGAAAAGTTGCAATGCGAAAATGGAAGCCATCGTTCTCACGATAATGAAAATCTATTTTTTTGTAAAACATGTTTTAAAAAAAATCTGCCTAATGATGATGTCACTGGAAGACGGTTTCTAAACTGCCCACAGCCCTCCTATGAGACACAGACTGAGTAGAAAAGAATCGTGCCATTTTATCATGATTATTAGTGAGGACCTATTATATGAACATAGGTTGAAAAGTGGTGAAGTGGTCCTTTAATTGCTCCCCAAGCTGCTGTAGAATGGCTGCTCACTGCTCCTATAGTAGGATGGGGTAAATGCAGTGGACAAAATTAATGTAATTTCATAATGTGCAAACATAAAAAAAACACCCCAAGGAGTGGGTATCCCCACATACAGTAGTGTTTCTGACCACTCATAGACACAACTCTTTCTACCTCAATGGCCTGGCCGGGACCCTCTAACCGCAAGGCCTCTTTAGTCCCCGCTTTAACATAAACAACCTCCAATATTTTTCTCATCACAAACTGAAGGACACATTCACAGCCTGCACCATCTCCCTCAGCTACCCTGAATAATCGGGTATTGATTTTTACAGGCCATATTTAGTGTCTGTTTTAACCCATTTTGTGCGGGAACCCCTTTTGGTGTTTTAAACATTATGTTATAATTTAGCTATTGAAAAATAGCAGATCTACAAGCTCATAGCGCTCCACCGATTGGCGCGCTACAGGTCTGCTATTTTTGAAAAATCGTTAAAATGTGGCGCAAATCATTGAATATATATTTCAGAGCGAACATTTTTAACTCAAATATTTGCTTCAGTGGGGTCACATATTTTGAGATGGGGGTCCGTGGCCCAATAGAGATAATTCTGGGGGTCCTTGACATGAAAAAGGTTGAGCACCACTGACATAGAAACATGTTTTTTCAGAAAAATGTTAAGATTTAGAAGCCTTTTTTTTTTTTTTTTTGCTTTCACCTTTTTTTTATGGAGGGACAGACAGTAGGCTGACAGGAAATGGGGAGAGAGATGGGGGGGAAGACATGCAGTAAAGGCCGTCGGGATCGGGAGTCGAACCCGCGGCACACTGCCAGACTGGATTGCCAGCCAAGGTGCCTGGACCACTGAGCCATGGCCCAGGCCGAAGCCTTTTTTTTAATCGACCTCAGTCCAAAATGGGTTAATAGCGGTGAGGGAGTTCAGGTGAACTTCATTTTCATTACAGTCTCTCCTACAGTAGCTGGAGGGCTATTAGGTGAAGGAGGAGGATATAGTTCTGAGGTTGTTGTTGGAGCTTAATTTGACCACTTCGGTTTTGTGTCCGATGCCGGTCCCATTTTTTAATAGTACTATAGATCACTGGTTACTTATGAGCAATATTTTGTCAAATTGAGAGAACAAAATAAATCAATTATTTCTTATAAGCAAAGAAAAAGGGACACAAATCGTGTTTTTTATAGATGGATATAAATAAACTCCCACTACACCTTAGATAGGCGGCCTCTTTGAACATATTTAAAGCACAGCTCAATACCTATTTCTTCACTTGATTTTTCCTTCCTTTTTATTCATCTACTAATTATTTATGCCTGATTCGCTGCCTTTGTTTGCTATTATCTTAATTGTGTTTTAGGTTATTTGCTATCATTTTAATGTTATTTGATGTTTTTGCTTTTATTAGATTTTTTATGTTTTTGCTCAGTAAAACACTAAATGCTATATGCTATATAAATAAAGTTTTATTTATTTTTATTATCATTATTATTATTATTACTTAAGCCCTATACAAAAAAAATGAAATAGCAATAGGCATTTGGCAAGCTCACAATTGTGAGCTGCTTCGGACAAATTTCAGTTACTTGTCCGCAATTAGGGACGCCAGGTTGAAGTTGGCTAAAAATCTTCGGTCACTTTGGTTGCAATATCCCGAAAAATTTGATATCGACCAAAAAATGGACGACATCAACCAGACATGTGGTTCTCAAAGTGGTGTCCAGGGTCCAGCTGGGGGAACCTTTTAAGGTTCCAAAAGGACCCTTAAAGGTCTTATTATGGGTTTCTTGAGAACGATTAACATGGGTGTGGGGCTGTATAGTTGTTGTTGTTGTCGTCACCTTATTGACAACCAAAATAACTGGGCTGCAGGCATCAGGCACACATCTGGATCCGGGACAGCTGGCTAATTGTGACAGAAGCTGCCTCTCGGTGACAAGTCCCTGTCCTCCAACACAACTCGATCCACAACATAGATGGGAAAACCCACTGCGCTGCTATCGCACAAGACATGAGCAAATTGTGGTATATTTTCAAGAGAGTCTCCGAGATATTTAGGCTTAATCAGCGAAGAAAGTGAAGCAGCTGAAGTTGATCCTCAGATGGTCATTTATTTTAAAGTACAGAGAATTAGAGAATTATGAGGTATAACAGCAGTGATTCTCTACATTTTTTTTAGATGTCTTAGATTTCTTTGTAGCCCGGCATAATAATGGCGCAATTGTTCAATTTGTACGCACCAAATGTATCTTCTGGACGTATATTTTTTCCAAAAAAGCCGATAGCCACACAAAAAACCCCAATATGGCCACCATTTTCCAAAATGGCTGCCGGCGAAAGACATTTTATGTGATTTTGACATGGATTGTGATTGGATAACCCAATTTTGATTATTTGAGTATAGTTTTGACCGCCCCCTGTGCCCTCCCCCGTTAGCCATGCAAAAAACTATGGCTGCCATTTTCCTAAATGGCTGCTGACAAAAGACACTTTATTAGCCAGTCACCCAAAATGTTCTGGTGATGATATGCTGGTGAGAATTTTAGCCCGCTTGGTCTTCAACCAGCCAAAATTCTCACACGTCACCCCCCTTCTCCGCTCCCTCCATTGGCTCCCGGTCGCTGCCCGCACAGAATACAAAACTCTGATGCTGGCATTCAAAGCAACCAAAGGCATGGCCCCCCCATATCTCACAAGTATGATCGTACCCTACAAACCCTCCCGCGCACTCAGATCAGCCAACGCAGGGAAGCTGGAGGTACCTTCACTAAAAACGCCGGGACAACGCTCCACACGTCCCAAACTCTTCTCCCTTCTGGCTCCAAAACTATGGAATGCACTTCCCATCACAGTCAGAACTGCAGCCTCACTCCCAATCTTCCGCCGTAGTCTGAAAACCCACCTCTTCAGACTCCACCATGGCCCGTAGCACTTGCCCTAGCCTAGCCCCTTAGATAGCACATTATGTAGACTTAGATAGTATTTTAAACAGACCTATAGCTTGTTACGTAGACAGCTCTAGAATTGCACTTTATGTAGTCATAGCACTTTATAGTACACATGTATAATATATTATATAGTATAGTATGTATAGTTAACATAGATACTCCACTGTTACGTTCTTAGTTTATGATTCATGATAACTACTTTTTATATATGTGATGTATGCCATGCTTTTGTTATTGCTTAATGTAAGTCGCTCTGGATTAAGAGCGTCTGCTAAATGCCTAAATTGTAAAATTGTAAATTGCTTATCAATTATCTCATCAATTCCAGTGGGATGTAGCAGTGGCGTTGTATCAGCAACGGGAGTTTCAGTACAAGCCTCGACACAGTAGAAGAGACACAGCTGGTTTTTAACTGATGAGTGGATGTTGGTTGGCTGGCAAATAGGCCTACTATGCATGCACGCGTGCATGCACACACACACACACACACACACACACACACACACACACACACACACACACACGCACACACTCACAACGCAGAAGTGTTTGCAGCTCTTTATGTTCAGGGACAGCTGGTGCCTTACAAGAGTCGCCCAGCACACAACACTCACACCGTGGAGTCACTGAGGGGGATAAACACCGTGCCTGATCTCAGGCTATGTTTATGCCAGGGGAAACCTAATGGAAAGTGACAGCTCCTCACACCCAAAATACCTTCTCACTCTCGTGTGTGTGTGTGTGTGTGTGTGTGTGTGTGTGTGTGTGTGTGTGTGTGTGTGTGTGTGTGTGTGTGTGTGTGTGTGTGTGTGTGTGTGTGTGTGTGTGTGTGTGTGTGTGTGTGTGTGTGTGTGTGTGTGTGTGTGTGTGTGTGTGTGTGTGTGTGTGTGTGTGTGTGTGTGTGTGTGTGTGTGTGTGTGTGTGCATATTCTAACATTTTGTGTTTTTTGGTAAATGAACGCCCTATACTTGTTCATGCTACGTACAGCATCACACAAAAGTAGCTGCTCTGTAGATCTGCTACTTTTGAGAAGAAAGAAAGCAATAAGGTACACCCGCACACTGTGTATCTGCTCGGCACAAGGGACCACTAGGGACCTTCCTCAGGCCTGAGGAAGGTCCCTATAGTGACCGAAACGTTGCTTCATTAAATAAGACAATACTCTTGTGCCGAGCAGATACACAGTGTGCGGGTGTACCTTATCCTGCAAAGTAAAAGTTTTGAATTGGACATAAAGACAGCCACAAGTGACGTTCTGTGTATGTGCTTGGAGGGACACTGTGTTTTTGTGTGTGCCCAGATACCAGAGATACAATGAACGTTCATTGAAAAGTTACGGTGTCGTGCAAAAGTAACAAAAATAGCAGATGCACAAGCCCACAACGCGTCGCATCATGACATGTTGGGAGTGTGTAGATATTTTTTTTTGTTGCTATTTTAAGTAACACAGGTTAAGTGTGTCTTTGGGCATTATAAATAATAATCCAATTGAAACCTACGTATTAAAGGACCACTTTTCAACATCTCTTCATATAATTGGTCCTCACTAATGTTCATGATAAAACACCACCATTTTGTTCTACTCAGTTTGTGTCTCATAAGAGGGCTTTGGGCAGTTTGGACACCCGTCCGTCCACTAGTGACATCATTAGGCAGATTTTTTTAAACAAGATTTGTTTTAAAATCGATGGCTTAAATTTTTGCATTGCAACTTTTCAGGAAAAGAAAGCCTGCCGTTTCTATTAGCTTGGATTCACCATCGATGATGTCACTGGTGGACGGGTTTCTGAACTGCCCACAGCCTTCCTATGAGACACAGACTGAGTAGGAAACAATGGTGGCATTTTATCATGAACATTAGTTGGGACCAATTATAGGAAGAGAAGTTGAAAAGTGGTGAAGTGGTCCTTTAACAATACCGTGTGATCTACTATAGGCATATTCTTAATAATATCTAGTATCTAGTCTACATGTATGTGTGAGAAAGACATGTTATTACTTATTATGAAAATATTTGCAGGCAAACATTTCACCTTTAAACCTTCTTATAGCTGCATGATACCTCATACATACAGGCTTATTGCCTTTATTCATGACGCAGAAGCTCAGAAGAATTGACATATTAATGTTCTGTTTCTGTGAGAACGTACTCATGACACAGACAGTTAATACTGTATATATATATTGTCATGGAATTAATCACACAAAAACTAAAAACAACAAACTCGGGACGTACATGTATATGGACCTTAGAATGTGAACTCGCATTATTTCTAACTTTTTCTTGTGAAGGACCTCCAAATTCATTAGTATATTTTGCCGCAGACCACGAAAAGATTTTGTGGCAGGGACCACCAGAAGAGAAGATTAATTTGTGCTTAAAAAAAAAGTCATGTAACATAAAATGTAATATATAAAATATATATAAGATCTTTTAAAAGTTTGAGAACCCCCGTTTCATTCTAGCTGTGTGTGTGTCTGTGTCTCCTCCAGATGTAAGTGTAACGGCCACGGCAGTGAGTGCGTGGAGGGGGACGACGGGAGCCTGGTGTGTGCGTGCCAGCATCACACAGTGGGCGTGGACTGCCAGAAATGTCACCCCTTTTACCAGGACCGGCCGTGGGCCAGGGCCAACGGGGACTCCGCCAACGAGTGTCTGAGTGAGTACAAGGGGGCAAATGACTAATTAAGTTAGTTGAACAGACATTAAACCATTTTGGTGTTTTAAACATTATGTTATAATTTAGCTATTGAAAAATAGCAGATCTACAAGCTCATAGCGCGCCACCGAGTGGTGCGCTACAAGCTTGTAGGTCTGCTATTTTTGAAAAATCGTGAAAATATGTTGGACATCTTTGAATATATATTCTTTCAGAGCCAACGTTTTTAACTCAAATCTTTGCTTCTGAGGGGTTCCTGGAACAACATATTTTCAGATGGGGGTCGGCGGCCAATTACATATCATTTTTGGGGTTCTTGACATGAAATATTGAGCACCACTGATACAGAAACATCTTTCAGAAAACTGTCAGAATTTAGAAGACATTTTTTAAATTTCGACGTCAGGCCTAAATGGCTTAAGGCCAGTCATTTGGGGGGTTTTGGGGCAAGTTATCATGTTCATAAATTGGTATTTTGGTGTTTTAATAATAAAGAAAATCATGCCACATAAAGAGAGACACGTAAGTAGTTATATAGTTCTGTCCTGTAAAACGCATAGCCATGTACTCCACTTCTTGTACAAGATGGAAACTACAGAAGGGTGTTCAACAAGGCCCCCCGTTTCTTCATGTTAAATGTGTATAATAACACCTCACGATATCACGATCGATCACCTTAAAACACCTTGGAGGCGCAGGACGGAGATCACCGTCAAGTTCAAGTGCACGGTCATTTGCCCGAGACGGAGATTGATTAATCTCCATCAAATTAGTGCTATGAAAACTGATTGCATCGCTCTACAGCCTAGAGGCGCTTGTTGCGCAATCCTCGGTGTTGCACAACAGTGACACGTCATCGAAAATGTCTGTTTAGCTGACGACAACGAAAATCTTAAAACATTCATAACTCGCGATCTAAATCATCCCGTCTAATTATGAAAAAAGATCCTGTGTTTGACGGCCCTCCGCTGTCCAGTCGCTAGTCGCGATAGATTTATTCTTACCTCCCGTTGTTGTCGATCGACTCTAGAGTGGTGTGGCTATTGGTGGTGTGGGTGTGGTTGTTGTTAGCTGCTACACACACATTCACAACAACATCCGGTCCGTCGGTAAAAGTGGTCCGGGCGCTATAAACGATGGGCACATTTTATTAATGGATTAAATAGGCCCGAGCCCTCAAGGTGTTAAAGGGTGTTTTATTTTATTTTTTATTTTTCATTTTTAATGTGACCAATTGCCCCAAGCAGCCTAAGTGCTTTTGGCAGGGCATTAAAACATTAAAATGCCCTTCACCTTTCATTAGGACCTATTGGGTAGTGTTTCAGGGCATATTGATTTTTGTTGCTGCAGCAAATTGGGCCTTTCCAAATACCTTCGTGAGACGTTGCTGTCAAGATTTGACATGGAATGAAGTGAAGCTATAGCTAGTGGGCTGGCTGACAGGCACCATACAGCTTCCTATTTTAAAATTAATTTAGTCGTTATGTGTGCTTTAAAAGTAATCAGAGATGGCATGAAGCTCAAATCCCCTGGAAGATGCTTTGGTGTACAGTAGTAGACCAGTACATACAGTACAAAATAAATCGGGTCTGCCACGGGGTCTGCCACGTTTTAGCAAACCCAGTTAGTTGTGATCATATAATCGCTGTTGGGTGGAAACTGTACTGTGTCCCCCAAACTGTTTTGACATTAAAGGACAACTTTAGTTTTTTTCAACCAAGGTTCATGTTTTATGTTAGAGAAAGTATAAGATGAGTGTTATTTTCATTTGCTGCTTTCTTTCGTTTTAGCGATTTTAGCTATTTTTGACAGGGGGGCGGGGGCATTCGAACATGGGGCTAAATATGTATTTTTTTACAAAATTTTATAGCGATTTATTTTTTTATTATTTACTATAGTCGTACTAGACCCCAGGAAATTACATCTGGCTACAAAAGATGACTGAATGTGAAGGGGGGTGACAAACTGACCTGTTGAGCCATACAACACAGTATGGCAGCCCCCTATAGTACCCCCCTTCACATTCAGTAGATACTGTGATCTTTTGTGGCCAGATGTAATTTCCTGGGGTCTAGTAGGACTATAGTAAATAATAAAAAAATAAATCGCTATCAAATTTTGTAAAAAAATACATATTTAGCCCCATGTTCGAATGCCCCCGCCCCCCTGTCAAAAATAGCTAAAATCGCTAAAACGAAAGAAAACAGCAAATGAAAAAAATTTAACATTCATCTTTTACTTTCTCTAATAACACCCTAAAACATGAACCTTGGTTGAAAAAAACTAAAGTTGTCCTTTAAGTTGTAATAGTGTTGTTCCCTGCATTACAACGTACCAAGTTATGCCCGGCGTGTTTTTACCCTTCATAATTTGCAAACTTTGTAGAGGTGAGCAAACTCACAAAATTGACGAATATAAAGTGTGTTATAAATAAAATCCATTATTATTCATGTCCTTGAATTTTCTCCCTTCCTTCACACAAAACCTACTTGTGTCACTTCAGTCTGGCACTCAAAAGTAGGGCTTATAGGCTATCTTCAGTTACCTTTTGAATAGTTCAAGACTTGGTCAATTGAATAGCCTTTGTTTCTGACCTGCATGCTTTGATTATGGGCCTTTGGCACTGTTTGGCACGTGCCCCATTCCATTTCCCTCATACACTCTGGATTCTATGATGATGTCAGCACCTTTTCCTGCCGTTACTCGACATTCTGAAGCAGTGAAGAACTATATCAGTATTGAGTGTATTGAGATATTTTTGGGGCTTTTTTGCCTTTATTGATAGACAGGAAACAGGGAGAAAGATGGGGGGGGGGGGGGAGACACTCAGCAAAGTTCGTCGGGATCAGGAGTCAAACAAGCTGCCTGGACCGCTAAACCGGCCCAGGCCGAGTGTCAGAATTTTCTTGTACATCTTTTCCATGGACGGCAATTTCATAACTTTCATAACTGGCATCAAACAATAACATCTGATACACAATGGACACATCAAGTGTCCTCATAGTACAAAATAAATTAACCACAAGTGTGATTCCCTCGACATTGCTTCAAAACGTTCCTTTGTTACAATCGAGAAAACACTTTGTATATGTATATATGTATATTTTTTTCCCCCAAATCCATTTGTATGCAAATCAATCAGGAGTATGAGCGTTATGCTCATATTTGTCCAAAGGCGCGACTAATGATGGTTCTCTCTCTTCCCATGTAATAAAACGCATGAGCGTCACTCGTATTCCCCAGCAACATGGAGCCATAAAATATTCATACGTCTATTGCCAACTCAACAGAGAGCTTTGATTCGTAATAAAATGGGCAATTCGCCCCTAAATCCCCCCTTAGGGCAAGGAGGGATTTGACGTTGAAAAGGGTACGAGGGTAGCGGGTGTGTGTGTTATCGGCTGAGTCATTTCCTCTTGTACAAACATGCATTACTGTTATCTAAGTGCCCCCTGACAGCCGATTGGCTCCTCATTAGAGGCCTCTGTGAAATGAGATTATAGCAACGAGCCCCTAAATTATGATCCAATCCCAGAACGCATAATCTCTCGTATACAGTGCATATATATACACCCGCCTCCCCTCCCCCTTCTCTCTTGTCTATTTCTGTCTCTTTAATGTTTTTCTCTCTCTCTCGCTCTCTCTCTCATTGATTTTCTCATTGTTTCCCCCCCCCCTCCCCACTTGTCTGTCTGTCTGTCTGTCTGTCTGTCTGGTCCGTCCGTCCGTCTCCCATTTCTCTCTCTCTGCCTCCCCTTGTTTTCCTTCTCTCTCCTCTTACGTATAGCCTGATTTATGTCATGCTGACCTGCAACACTCCACATTAGGAGACTGTAGTCTTATAGGTGCAAGGCTCAAACGTACAACTGGGATTAAAGGAATAGCCTATAAGAAATTTCCTTTTCACGTGGTTTATTTACCTCTGACGGACGACGGACGTGTTTCGGAAAGATGGGGCCTTCCTCATAACCGACCTGCTGTACGAAAGCGGGACAAAATAGCCGATCTACAAGCTCACTCTGCGTTGTGAGCTTGTAGACCTTCTATTTTCAGTGCGTGAGTACGGAATGTTTGGTCCGTTTGTTGTTGCATTTTTATAATCAACTTTCAGCATGATCACACAGGTTTAAAGGTTTCATCATGACATTCATTTTCATTTATTTTTTTTGGTTTTATTTTTGGTTTTATGACCTCAATTACACCCAAAAAAACCTGAACTTTGAACATTCAGTGGATTTTCTGGGGTCTGGGATTTTTTTTCTGCGTCTTTTGAGCTGCAATGAAAACAGGCAAAACAGTGAAAACAGTGACATCTGCAGGCGGATTTGCAGGCTGTGACATCACAGTCAGCAGGAAAATCAGAGAACGTGTTTGAGCCAGAAAAACCCAGACCACAGGAAATCTACTGAATGTTAAAAGTTCAGGTTTTCTGGGTGCAATTGAGCTTAGAAAACCTAAAGAAATTAAGAAAAATTACAAGAACGTTTTTTTATTATGTCACAATCCCTTTAAAAAGAACCATTGGATTATTTTGATGGTTACCAAAAAAAAAGTCAATGTACATTTTCTGTTTTGAATTAGACCAAATTATTGTAATAACTTGTAATTATAATACAATGGAATATCCTCAAAGAACATCTAAAATCCTCTGTCATGTAGGAGTCTGCGCGCATAGGGGATTCTCAGTGGTTTCCAAATGTTTTAGCTCAATAAATGAGATGTTTGCCCGGGACCCAAACTAGTGAAAATAGCAGATCTACAAGCTCTCAACGTGTCGCTTTGTGCCGCGTTGTGAGTTTGTAGATGTGCTATTTTCACTACTTAAATACTATATATTTTTTGTTTTTCATCATTTTTTGAAATTATTAGATTTTTTAATATGAAAATGTTGGAATTGTTTTAAATTGATAAAGTTGCGATTTTCTTTTGTTTACACCTTCGCTTTTAATGTACTGTATATATTTGTAGGAAACAGAAAAAAGGGGACATTTACTCCGCGACCCAAAAACGTCAGAGTCGACCATAGAGTATAAAGAAGGATAGAGACTGAACCGGCGCGACCACCACATTTTGGTGGTCAAATGCAGAAGTGCAACCGAGCGCTCAACGTTAAAGCCCAGCTGCACGGCAGTTTCCCTGTCATGAATCCACGGGTCCGCCTGCAGTCCCTCCTCTTACCACTAGGGCCGAGCGCCTCAACGCTGGGAGAGCCTCACTGGGGGCCTTGGGGGAGTCGACCCATGTGTCACCAGATTTCCATGTTTGAGTAGTAGGCCATGGCTATATGCATTAACCATGAGGCTCTCTCTCTCTTTCTACCTTTTTGTGTTTTCCCAGAGTGCAACTGCAGCGGCAGATCAGAGGAGTGCGTGTTGGACATGGAGCAGTACAGGAGCACGGGGAGCGGCGGGCGTTGTGTGAAGTGCACGGACAACACGGACGGAGCCCACTGCGAGCACTGCAGAGAGAACCACTACAGAGCGTCCACGCAGGACCCCTGCCTGGCCTGCCTCTGCAACAGCAACGGTACAATAATATGGGCTCTATGTGCACAACTAGGGCTGTCACGATTACAACATTTAACCCATTTTGCGGCGGGAACCCCTTTTGGTGTTTTTAAAAAAATTTTGTGGCTTTCGCCTTTATTTTATTTAAAAAAAAATGTAACAGAAATCAAACTTAAATATAAATGCAAGAAACCAAAAATACATAACAAAAACAGAGACGATAAAAGAAATCCAAAGAAAAACAGAAAAACAGCTTGACATAAACTTAAAAAATACAGCATTGTTTTATCTTTTTCTAGGATTTTTATTTTGTTTTCCAACAAAAAAACGCTTTTTTATTCTTTTCGCCTTTATTTTATATTTTTTATGGAGGGACGGACAGTATGCTGACAGGAGATGGGGAGAGAGATGGGGGGCGGGGGGGGGGGGGGGGGGGGAGACATGGGGGATCGGGAGTCGAACCCGCGGCACACTGCCAAACTGGATTACCAGCCAAGGTGCCTCGACCACTGAGCCACGGCTCAGGCCCCCTTTTGGTGTTTTAAGGATTAAACGAGTTTGTAGGTCTGCTATGTTTGAAAAATCGTGAAAATGTGGCGCAAATTTGGAATATATACATTTTTAACTCACATCTTTGCTTCTGGGTGGGGGGGTTGTCCCTGGAACAACATATTTTGAGATGGGGATTGGAGGCCAAATACAGTTAATTCTAGGGGTCCTTGACATGAAATAGTTTGAGAACCACTGACATAGAAAACTGTAATGATTTCGAAGACATTTGTGGAATCGTCCTCAATCGTTCTAAATGGGTTAACTTGATGATTGTCATGCAAATAATTGCGAATGGCGATTTAATTGTGTTTTTTGGCATTGAACATTGGAACATAATGGATTAATTTTGTTTTGCCTTTTAGGCTTTGTAAACAAAATTGCACTGGGGCAGATAAATTATACAAACAATTGCCTACATAATTAGCCCTTCACTAAGTCCCTCCACAACCCATCCTTGTCCAATAGGCACGTTAGCAGCGAAGAAAGCTTGACCTGCATAGCAACCGTTGCTACACTATTTGGATTGGCATTGGACAATCGCTTTTTGGGGTGGGATTTAGTGAAGGGCTAATTATTCTATACTTAACTGTTAACTTAACAGCTGACACACCTTCCAGTGAGGAGCCCCCACCGGGAGGACGCGTATAGGGCCTTCATCGCACTCCTCCCGTCCCAACACTCCCAGTCCCCGCTGACAGGTGCCACCCCCAGCCCATAGGAGTACGTGCAATTGGCCCCCGATCACGGGCCAATTGTTCCGCCAATTAGAATCCAACCGGCAACTGCTTTTGGCGGAACGTTCCGTCGATGAAGCTTTATTATTTTTATTATATTAGTTTTTATTAGGTTTTTTTATAGACATGACATACAGGACATACATAACAATGACACATACACCAGACTAGACAATGTATAAAACGAGTGGCAATGAAGCTTTATTATTGATATAAAAACGGATCGCTGTATTCTTTTTTTGCTTGGCCTTTTCTTCTTCAGCGATCCTAGACAGGTTTCGTGCACGCGCACTGCCGTTAACTTCTTGTATACAGGTGAATAACTCTAAATCTACGGAGCTCTCCTTGGTTTTGACAAAACGTGCGATGTTCGGAGGTCTTTGATCTGATTATCCGGTGATCCCGATTGGAACAATTGGCGTTTTCTAGAATAAAAATAGCAGATCTACAAGCTCGCTCATATGAGCTTGTAGATCTTGCTATTTTTCAACGGCTAAAGTACAACATAATGCTTAAAAACATCAAAAGGGGTTCCCGCCCAGAATGGGTTAAAACACTGCAAACAAGTAAAGGGGATATTTCACTTTCAAATGAAATAAACTGGATGGAAATCACGGCCCCCTCAAGGACATTCTAATGCATGAGGGGGCTGAGATATATTGTTTTACATTAAACATTAAATACAAGGCAGGCGTGCCATCGGTCAGGCTATATTAATGAGCCCAACTAATTTAGTAGTAAGTAAAGTATTACATGTCGAAGTAAAACATCAAATGTCTGGGCTTATTACCACATCTTTATTGTTAGTTACTCTTACTTATCACACGCGCACGCACGCACGCACGCACGCACGCACGCACGCACGCACGCACGCACGCACGCACGCACGCACGCACGCACGCACGCACGCACGCACCCTTCCTATTGGCATAGTGCTGTCCTTTGTGTAGAGTTTGAAGTGACTTTTGTTCAGCTGATAAGCTGACCAAGGCTGCAACGGCAGACTCTATATAGATGCTGCTCTTTTTTTCCACCCTCCTTCATTAACCACACCTGTGTGAGTGATTATTGAACATCAGTGCTATGGCTGCCAGGCTATTCCGCCCTTCCAAAGCCCATCGCCGAGGCTTCCTGAGCATGTCTTTGGTAATGGGGTGCTCAGATATTCCGATGTGGCCTTCAGGATATGTTATTAACATTACACTGAAGGGACTTGATGCACTCTGATGATGCAATGGTTTAAGTGGAACATGTACCTTTTTTGCTTAGCCCATTTAGGCCCGAGGAGGATTCTACAAATGTCTTCTAAATCCTGACAGTTTTCTGAAAAACCCTATGTTTCTATGTCAGTCGTTCTCAAACATTTTCATTTCAAGGACCCCAAACAATATCTGCATTTGGCTGCTGACCTCCATCTGAAAATATGTTGTTCCAGGGACGAAATGTTCTCTCTGAAAGAATATATTCAAAGATTTGCGCCACATTTTCACAATTTTTCTAAAATAGCAGACCTACAAGCTCGTAGCGCACCACTCGGTGGCACGCTATGAGCTTGTAGATCTGCTATTCTTCAATAGCAAAAGTAGCAATACCACAATGTAGAAATACTCTTATCTGTTACAAGTAAAAGTCCCGTGTTTAGATTTTCTTCTTGAGTAAAACTACAAAAGTATTTGTAAGGAAATTATAGTACTACAAGTTTTTATATGAATACAAAGATAGGTTGAAAACCGTTAAGCAATGTACACATTTTGAAAAGAGTGCTACATATGGGACAAGGTCATTCTGCATCATATGAATACAGAAAGTATATTTTGATGATGTCAACACTTTTACTCAAGTAAAGTATTTTGTCTCTGTCGGCCAGGTGGAAACCTCATATGTCCAAAACTGTAACCTTTCAGTATTCAAATTCAAAAATAGCAAAAGTAGCACTAGCTCAAAACCTGTCGCTTCGCACCGTTATTCCAGTGTTGATTTTGTCGACTAATAGAGGGCTTGACATTGAGGCCTGTCCGCTTGCCTGAGACAAGTAATACATCTTTCCGGACAAGTGCATCAACATTTTACTTGTCCTTTTGGACAAGTGACTCTTGGTTTCACTCTTTCTGTGATGCTCCTAGCAGCCAACAATTATTGTCTGGCATTATTGTCTGGCTTTCCTAATAATCACATTTCCAATATTGGTAATAGCCATAGAATGTCTTTTAATTTATTCCAAATACACAGCACGCACGTTTAGCAGACTGACCATGTAGGCATTTACTCTCACACTGCTAGTAAAACAATAATTGTACATACTCTAATGCATAAAGCAACCTTCTAAGTACTCCTGTATATGGATCGGAAAACAAAATTGCTTTCTAAAGTTTAAATCGAGCTATGGTTTTGTTATATTACACTTCGTACAAACCAGCAGCAAATTCATGAACTCGGATGATCAATGAAGTTTCTCCATAATTGTCGTTGCTTAGGGGCGCCTAAAAGTCGCTAGGGGCGCGCATATCCCTCCGCTAGCAACTTCTAGAGACTTTTCAAAGAGCCGCTAGCTACTTCTGTTACTGGGGAGTTGGCAACACTGGTCCTGCGCTCATTCCGGACCCCCTCGCCGGAGAGAATGTCGTCCGTGTGCAGCTCGTGGGAAAAGTAGAGATATTTTACTAAATGTAAGCTTTATGCCAGAACTTTCAAATGAATAATGAAACTAGTCCCCAAACGACTCCAAGCCTTAGGAATTAATGATTGGGTGAGTACACACGCAGTGCTACGAGTTTAAATGCAGACAAGGTCAGTCTGCTAACCGTGCGCGGAAAGAAACGATCTATGGCTGTGTATTTGGAATGCATGAAATGTATGTTAGATCACAGACATTGTAGGGCTATTCACTTGTAAACTGAGAATATTCAACTATATATTCAAACATGTATTCACGAAAACCAACTTACAGTTAGTTAATGTTGTTAATTGTTGTTGTTAATTTGTTTGTGCTCGTGCTCTGGACAAGTGACCTTTGTGGCCGGACAAGTGAAAGGGAAATGTACTTGTCCACTGGACAAGTGCCTCAAAAAGTTAATGTCAAGCCCTGTAATACTATGACGAAGAATGTTCGTCGACTACCTTTTTTCACTGACGGAAACTAAATGGAAACTAAACTAAATGACTAAAGACGTATATATTGACAATTCCGTCATCAAATAAAAACTAGACTAAAATGTTAGGAAGGGACTAGTGGACAAGAAAACCAGTATGTCATTTTACAATTGGTTACATGTTGAAAATAGCAGATCTGTTAATACATATTTCAATCAATCAATCAATAATGTTAAACCATTACGACGGCATGAAGGCCCGCCTACCGTAAATACACTTTAGTCGACTAAAATCAACTGTAGATTTAGTCGACTAAAATCTTATATTTAGTCGACTAAAACTAGACTAACACTAAAATATTCAAGGTGACTAAAATGTGACTAAAACTAAATAAAAACTATTCAAAAGACTGACTAAAACTAAAAAAAAACTCAATTTGCTGTCAAAATCAACACTGCGTTATTCAAGCTGACAGATCTGCCACTTTTGATGCTTTTATTGTAGTGTAGTACAATCAAGTCAATTTACAAAAAAGGCCCAACACACCAAACGATTTCTACAAATTGACACTTTTTACTTTTTCCAATTTGAGCAAATTTCTTCGCTGCGTGTCTTTCATCTTCTCTTATTTGATTCAATTTTGCTGTGTGCCTCCTCATGTGGATCTCTACTCCTCCTCACATCTCCACACCGCTGCCTCCACGCCTGTCATCCATCACCTCGCTGCACGGCCTCAGGCTCCGTGAGCTTACAGTGTGACGCGGGGGGAAGGTGCGCGTGCCGCCCGGGCGTGACAGGGGACAAGTGCGACATGTGTCTGGCTGGCTTCCACTCCCTTGGCCTCGGTGGCTGCAGGTGAGTCACACAGAGTGACGCACGCACGCACGCACGCACGCACGCACGCACGCACGCACGCACACACACGCACACGCACACGCACGCACATACAGTATATGCATATATGTACACTTGGAGACGCATTGCGCATAATTAAGACCTGAGGTTGATTCTACAAATGCCTTTTTAATCAGTAGTTCTCACACATTCAAGATCTCAATTTTTTTTTTTAAATAAACAATTATTTATAAAAAATATATTAAAAATAATATTTATTTTTTAAATAGCCAACGCCAAAATCTAAAATGACACGGATGCTTTGCCGGTTTAAAAGGGTTTTGTTTAATGGTTAACTAAATGATACGTAAATGGTAAACGGTGCATTTATATAGCGCCTTTATCCAAGGCGCTTTACATAGATGTGCGTTATACTGTACATTCACCCATTCACACACACACATTCACACACCGACACCGTAGGTTAACCATGCAAGGCATCAACCTGCACATCGGGAGCAATTAATAATAATAATAATAAAGCTTTATTTATATAGCACCTTTTAAGAACAAGTCACAAAGTGCTTAACAGAAATATATAGAGAAAACATGGATCAAAAATGCATAGAATACAATAGAAGACATTTGTCAATAGAACATAATAGAAGATAATACAAAATAAAAGAATCACATGGGTGATGGGCTAAATGCAGCTCTGTAAAAATGAGTCTTTAGGAGCGATTTAAAATGTGACACAGACTCGGCAAGCCTGATCTCTAGGGGCAGTGTCTTGCTCAAGGACACTTCGACACTAACTCTGGGGGAGCCCGCGGGTTTGAACCTTACGGTTCCCATCCGGTCACTCTACCCCTGAGCAACTGCCGCTCCATATATGTAGCTTGCTGAGTTATAGTTCTGGCAGATAGAGGGGATCACTCGGCACTATGCAAGTCCCACATGCCATACGCCGCCGTGGCAATCAGCTGACCATTTGGGTGGGGTATTTAAAACCCATTTTGACCTGAGATCAGATTCTAAAAATGTCTTCTAAATCCTGACAGTTTTCTGAAAAAGCTATGTTTCTATGTCAGTCGTTCTTCGATTTTTCAAAAATAGCAGACCTACAAGCTCGTAGCGCGCCACTCGGTGGCGCGCTATGAGCTTGTAGATCTGCTATTTTTCAATAGCTAAAGCATAACATGATGCTAACACCAAAAGGGGTTCCTGCCCAAAATGGGTTAAGCTCACCCAAGGTTGCAATCTTCCTGCATTCCTTTTGTTGCGTTCCTGGTTGTCGTTATGAGACGTTTTTCCCCCACCGCCACCCCAGCACCACCGGTGGGCTCTGCTATTTCGGTTCCCCTTTATCTATCGCCCTGCTCTTAATGGTTAATGATGGTTGTGTAATTGCGCCGAGCAGGGAGAAAAATGTAGCAGAGCCGAACACCAAGATAATATATTATATATGCACACTTAATACATTCTCATTATATAACAATTTTTTTTTTGTTCAATCTATTCGTGACTTTAATCCGACAGAAATTATATAATGTCTGTTTAACGCATAATGAGGCAAAGAGAAGTAAACAGGTCCATTAACGCTGGGGTCGGGAGGGCAAAACATTAAATTCAAATGAGCCCTAGCTGAGAATATAGGAAAACATCTGCGAGGCAACGCATGCACATACTGTACACTGACTCCTCCACGCCATGGATCTTAATGACGCAAGGCATGCATTTTGATCATGTCTAAAGGATTATTCTTCCAACTTTATGACCCGCGTGTCCGTACGTGCGCGCAATGTGTCCATTTGCTTAATTGTGTCTGCACCCACGCATGTACTTAACACATGTGCATGTGCTTGTTTTGTCTGTTTGTGTGTGTGTGCGTCTCGTGTCTATCCGTATAGTGTCCGTCTGTCTGTGTGTGAATTATGTTGTGAATTGATATTCATAAGGAGCCCATATCCATGGCTCTCCCTTGACCTCAATGCTACCCCGCTCAATGCTCATAGAATGCTAAGTTGTTCTGGCAGTAAAATACATTACAATTTCTATCAGCTTTTCAGCTGCCATACATGCAGACAATGGATTATTAGCTCTTTACAGGTATAGGCCTTGAACGTTGGCCCTCCTGATTTAGCTGCAGTGACGTAGACACAGTCGACACCGGATGCGACGCAATTTTCTTAAGACCGGAATTCTCCGGGGATCTATACTTGGTCCCTACTCTTTCCATCCAAGAGTTGGTAACCGAATGGACCCTCATAGATTTTAACTCTTGAGAGTGTGCAATGACTACAATAACTCAAGAGTTAGATCATTGTTAAACATCTGCATTACTTAATTTACAAGATGTCTACACTATATATTTTTTTGATCAAACTTATCTCTACTTGGTAAATGGTAAATGGTGCATTTATATAGCGCCTTTATCCAAGGCGCTTTACATAGATTGTGCATTACATTCACCCATTCATACACCGATTGCGGCGGAAGCCATGCAAGGTACCAACCAGCACATCAGGAGCTTTGGGGTTCAATGTCTTGCCCAAGGACACTTCGACATGTAGACAGGAGGAGCCGGGTGGTGCGCTACGAGCTTGTAGGTCTGCTATTTTTGAAAAGTCGTTAAAATGTGCCGCAAATCATTGAATATTTCAGAGCGAACAATTTTAACTAAAATATTTGCTTCTGGGGGGTCCCTGGAACTACATATTTTGAGATGGGGGGCCGTGGCCCAATAGAGATAATTCTGGGGGTCCTTGACATGAAAAAGGTTGAGCACCACTGACATAGAAACATAGGTTTTTCAGAAAAATGTTTTGATTTAGAAGCCTTTTTTTATCGACCTCAGTCCAAAATGGGTTAACCTGACTCCGCCAGATGGGGCAGTAGAGAGTACACAGTACACAGGGGGAACCTGTGTACTCTCTACTGCCCCATCTGGCGGAGTCGGGTTAGCAAAGCAAAGCAAAGTTCTTTGTTTACCCAGGGTGAATGGACTAAGCTTGAGATGCTTGTTTACAGCCAGACCCTGCTCATAGAACATTTCATGGTTGGGGTTCAATGCCTTGCTCAAGGGCACTTCAGCGGTGGTAATTTTAACGTGCCGGTCCGGGGATTCGAACTGGCGACCTTTCCGATAACAAGACCGCTCCACAAACCGTTCGGCCACCGCTGCCCCTGAATCTCTATCAAAATCGTATCCAACAACAACAAAATATTCTTTAGTTTTGGGTCTGAGAGGCTAAATCTCATCAAATGGTGGTCCATGGCTCAAATGCAGAATCAATAATAGACCTTGATAATGAAACAGGTTGAAAACCACTGCAATAAAGCATGAATTGTATGATTCGTATACAGTTTCAACTCAAGCAATCTCAGCCAAAGAGGGACAGCCAATGTGATCTGTGGGAGAAACATTGCTTAAGGCGAAATTGACACTTTCCGGCGTGAATGCACCCGAGCATTTCACGGCAATTCAAGCAAATTCTAGATCATTTTTTGTCGCATGAAAATCTAGTAATATATAATCAGGTTACCATACCAACAGTTTTCATCATATACTATGTGGGACAGAGCTGGGGAAAGGCGTAAACAACATTAATAATGTGGAAATGACCCGTACTTAACTCGACCTGCGCACCCTGCCCCGCTATCTCTGTACAGGTTTGCTCAACGTTGCCATAAATCAAAGCTCACAGGTCTACTTCATACTCGGTTGAACTGGTCTCCTTCATGCTGACCAGGGGCGATAAGGAGAGGCTGTACTACTTACTCACAAACATTGGCAACATTTATGTTTGACACATTATTCAAAATGGTCACTTTTAGACTGTTTTCCCCTCCTCACGACCAATCCATCACACTCTCTTTCCCTTCACATGTAGTCTCTTGTGGAAGGTGTACTCAGATTTACTTGCAATAATACGTAGGAAGGAACACCGCAGTATAACAATACGTTGTTACATATGTATGTATCATATATCATGTTCACAATTTCAATTGAAGTACAACAGAATTGGCACATACAGTACTTAAAAAGTAGTCTCTGTGACACATCTAGGGGCCACAATCTGCATTCAAAGATGTTCCTAGAAGCTTTGTCATTGGTCGAAAAAAACCCGGTCGCAATGACTAACCAATCAGGAAGCAGACAGGCAAATCGACCAATGACAAAGCTTCTAGGAAAATCCTATCCTATGCTGGCTGTCGGAATACCAAAAAATAAATAAATTAAAAGGTCATTAAAATGTTGACATATTATTGCATATAGCAGCTTTAAGTGGTTAATTTATGTTTGGTATTGGTTGTATGTGTGCTTTAGTTACAAGTAACTTGTAACTCAAAGCTATCAAATGGTAGAATAAAAAGTACACTAATATTTCCCTCTGAGATGTGGTGTAGTATTGGATGTATTGGAAAATGGACGCTCTCAACTAGAGTAGAAAACAAAATACCACAAAATTCAAATTGTACATAAGTGCCGTACGTACTTGGGTAAATGTAGCCTATACTTTCCAAATGTTACTTTCCACCACTGAATCCAGGGCGCCTATTGGAAAGGAGGGACAGATCATTTAGTGTCTAATAATTAACTCGGAGAGCTAGTGTACAAATGGAGCCTTAAGGGTCCATTCGGTTCCTTCTTTTGTGTATGCTCCCGGAGCTACAGACCCATAAGGTTCCATTTGCTCCCTAACAATCAATCATTTAGCCGGACCGCACATTGAGAAGCAGCGCGTATAGACAGCCAGGGTTGAGGTGAGGTGTGTGAATTACTCAGACCAGTGGAGCACAACCAGGTAGACCTGCTTTGCCTTGGGGATAATTACATTATTCCTAATAATGGCACCTCGTTAAATAGAAAAACTGATTCTCGCGTTGCTGTTCTGGAGGAAAAGGAACAATCAATCAATGAAGGTGATCAAATAAGGGGAGTAGGACAGATGTGGCACCTGTCAAGGTTGTTGTGACAGCCACATATTGGCTTTTTATGTTGTTGTTGTGATTGTGTACAAAATCTAATCTAGCAGCTTAAGTTGTAAACAAAATAATGTGCCTTGTTAATGGCAGACTGAATGGTGAATAATGATGAAATAGACCAGAATATACGTCTCTAGGATTTCACTAAGTAGTGAAATATTGAGGTGCAATCCATAACGATTATGGCTTCCCGCATTAGAGGCGTTATATAGGCTGGCCATGAGAGATATTGGACTTGAAGGGATATTTCACTTAAAAAAATAATGTGGGTCATTTTATCATCTACTCAAGCTTTTATGAACACCCCAGACAGTTTTTTAAGTTGCTCAATTCAGTAAATAATAATTTTTAGCTGCCCCGGCCTTCATATATAAGCCCATTGTAACTTCAAACTCCATTTTAACCATGTTAGATTCATCGAAAACACCCGTCCTTGGTTCTGGTGACTGATGTTGTCCCTCTAATATGTGAGGGGTGTGTTTTCCTGATTACTTTATTTTATTTATTTTATTTTAGGAAAATGAAAAAATAAAATATATATTTTAAAAATAAATGAAAAAAAGTTATTGAAAAAACATGGCCCCCTAAGGTATAAGTGGACAATATCAGTCACCAGAAACGACTGGATGTTTTGAGCCAGGGACCCCCTGAAGAGAACATTTGTATTAAAGAAAATTCAAAATGATTCAAATATTCAATTCAATTCAGATACTTTCCCCCAAAATGGCATGGAACAACTGTTCTAAACCTCTCTTCTAAATCCTAACAGTATTCTGAAATAAGTTTTCATATTACAGCAAAAAAAAATGACACAGATGCTTTCCCGGTTTTAATGGGTTATTAATGTAACTTGGAGAATGGAACTGTACATCTTTAAAAGCTCAACTTATGTATTTATTTTAGTTTTGTAATGTGCCAAAGTAACTCTGCCAAAGATGATAGAGCTGCCTGGTACCATGTACTAATTTAACTAATGAGCACCAGCAGGCATCAGTGCTGGGACTAGTGCTGCTTCTCCCTAGCTCGCTCTCTCTCTCTTGGGGGCAGCGGTGGCCGAACGGTTTGCGGAGCGGTCTTGTTATCGGAAGGTCGCCAGTTCGTATCCCTGGACCGGCACGTTAAAATTACCACCGCTGAAGTGCCCTTGAGCAAGGCATTGAACCCCTACCATGAAATGTTCTATGAGCAGGGTCTGGCTGTAAACAAGTTTGTCGAGCTTAGTCCATTCACCCTGGGTAAACAAAGAACTTTGCTTTGCTTTGCTGCATGTACAGTGTCATTTTAGATTTGAGTTATAGCTCAAATCTTAATATATATAGCAAGTTACGTTTTCCAGAATTTCTTTTAGGATTTAGAACACCATTCAAAAATAGCAGATATATACAAGCCCATGGCGCGTCACTTGGTGGCGCGCCACGAGCTTGCACATTAACCCATTTTGGGCGGGAACCCCTTTTGGTGTTAGCATTATGCTATGCTTTAGCTATTGAAAAATAGCAGCTCTACAAGCTCATAGCGCGCCACCGAGTGGCGCGCTATGAGCTTGTAGGTCTGCTATTTTTGAAAAATCGTGAAAATATTTATTTCAGAAAACTGGAGGATTTAGAAGAACTTTTTAAAATTTTGAGGTCAGGCCTAAAACATTGTCCAGCTCAGAGGTTCTCAACGTTTTTGGCTGGACACCCCCGGAAAGGCTTTGGCCGTGTCTCGGGTTGAGAACCCCTGGGCAAAATTCCAATACCCAAAATCTCGGCCACTCGCTCACTCACTCACACTCGGTCACTCCAGCATGCATGGCAAATTACGGTGAAATTGGTGACCTGTCGAAATATGTGAACATCTTGTGGACTTACACACAACTTACACGGAGGTCTTTAAAAACGTGGCCTGAATACCTCTGCTAATGAACAAACTGCAACGATTTGCATTCGGACACTGACGTTATTATGTGACGTCTACACGATTGTCACATATTTCAGCAGGTCACCAATTTCACTGTAACACCACCATGCTGGAGGAGTGGAGCGAGTGTGAGTGAGCCGAGTGGCCGAGATTTGGGGTATTGGAATTTGGCTCTGGTCACTAGCTCATGCAGTGTGTCCATGCAGGATCGTCCTGGCTGTGTGCTTTCTAATGTCCTCATCGCCTTTCCTCTGCAGGCCATGCGAGTGTGACCCCCGCGGTAGCGTGAGAGACTGCTCCCCGCTGGATGGAGGGTGTCACTGCAGGCCGAACGTGGAGGGACAAGCCTGTGACAGGTACAGTAAAGCAGCAGGCTCCCGTCCAAGCTGCCATCTTTCTTGTCGTTGATTCTTGACGTCAGGAAGTTCTCTGTTCCTTTAGTGTAGCGACAAGTGTAGCTCAGTGGTTTTCAACCAGTGTTCCGGGGACCACCAGTGGTCCTTGAGGAGGTTCCAGGTGGTCCCCAGCTAAATGATGGAGAGTTGGTAACCAAATGGACCCTTGTAGATCTTTAACTCTTGAGAGTGTAAATTGAAACCGCCATTTAATCATTTGGTTTCATTTTGCGCTCTCAAGAGTGTAATTATTGTTAAACATCTGCATTACTTTAATTTTAACTTTAATTTAATTCTACACATTTAGAGAATGTAGAAGAATTGTTATTTTGATCAACGTTTGCCTGTTATTTCTCCTATACCACATCAATGCAGCATAGAATTGTGAGCCAGCTTACCGTAGGTGTATTTGGGCATCTGGTTAGGATGCCTCTTGGGCGTCTCCCTAGGGTAGGGAGGTCCTCGAGGGAGGTCCCACTGGGAGGAGACCCAGTATGATGGGCCAGAAAGTGCAGAAACAGTAACCAGAACCGAAAGAGAAGGAAGAGGAACATTCTGTCGTGTTACTGCTCATGAGTTGAGAAATTGTAAACTGATGAAGTAAGCAAAAAAGAAATAAATGGATGCAGTTATAATTATCCATTCTAGGTCATCTTTTATGTCCTCAAATAACAAAAGTATGTCAATCTATATGTCTATACCGCCTTCTGTCATTTGAAAGACAGTAACAGATGGAATATATTCTTCACACTTTTCCCTTTGTCACCCTGGCTGTCACCTTATAGCGAACAATGCTGTGACCGAGTCGGTGCGCCTACTGCACATGCCCTTGGCGTAAAATAGTGCATTGCAATTTCATGGTACATGGACGCGTTCGCCGTTCAGTACGTCACTTGGAAGTTGTGCATTTGAATAGACACCATGCACCACGTACCCCCCCTGTATTTGTGCCACTCCTTAAAGGTATATTCAGTGATTTCACTTCAAAATATCATCACATTCAAATATCACTTATTTTTCATTTTATTTTTTATAAACCTCCCTACTATAGAGTGTGCTGACCATGGAGTTCCTCCCTGTCCCCAGTGAGCCCCTGGGGTCAAAAAACCCTAGTTTCAGTTTTGGTGGCGGGTGGCAAAGCCTTCATCCAATCAGGATGAGAGGGGCCTTCCTCCAATCATGATCGAGTGGGGGCGGGCCTTGGTGCACATGCTGTTGGCCTGTTGCACTTCCCCCCACTGTAGTGCGTGCATGTGCACATTTTGTTACCGGGGCGGACTGGGTGGTTTTCCAAATCACCCAAATCACTGAATGCTCCTTTAACCCATTTTGACCTGAGATCAGATTCTAAAAATGTCTTCTAAATCCTGACAGTTTTCTGAAAAAGCTATGTATGTATATGTCAGTCGTTCTTCGATTCTTCAAAAATAGCAGACCTACAAGCTCGTAGCGCGCCACTCGGTGGCGCGCTACGAGCTTGTAGATCTGCTATTTTTTCAAATCGGATCCCTACTAGCCTGTATGTGCACAGACTGGCTGTTTGTGTCCATGTCTTGATCAGGCCTCATTCGGACAGATGGAAATAAGAACACAATAAATGCTCGACAGGAGCGATCATATAATATATAAGACGTATAAAGCACATAGATTTTCAACTGCCATGTCTATGACACTTTCTATACTGGCTTTAGATTGGCTTACATGGCCAACGTATTCATTGACACATGCCATAAAGCAAAGCAAAGCAAAGTTCTTTGTTTACCCAGGGTGAATGGACTAAGCTCGAGATGCTTGTTTACAGCCAGACCCTGCTCATAGAACATTTCATGGTAGGGGTTCAATGCCTTGCTCAAGGGCACTTCAGCGGTGGTCATTTTAACGTGCCTGTCCGGGGATTCGAACTGGTGACAAGACCGCTCCGCAAACCGTTCGGCCACCGCTGCCCCGAATGCATCTATCCATGCAGGTATATTGTGGCATGTGACGTCTGCGATGTGACCGGGTCTGCTTCAGGAGGTGACAGACATATACGTGTATACGTGTATCTAAATAATACAGACAAAACGCTAGTTTCTAGACGACTTGGCCTCCAGCCAAGCTGTAAATATATAAAGCCCAACCAATGTATTCACACTTATTCAATAAGTGTGTGAGACCTGGAGCTGCTGCGTTTTTGGTTAATATCACAGTGATCTTTATCAGTTTAATCACCCCCCCCCCCCACCCACCCCCCGAGGACAAACAGAAACGCACTATCGACATACTGTAAGTCATGTTCGCTGTCCAATTTGTCAGAATGATGGAATATTGCCCCCAAAAAAACAAAACCATAGATCATTTATGAAGCTTAACGTCTAGATAACGCGGGCGAAAAAAATCGATCAGGCGTCTGTTTTTAATGCTAATGGCTTGCTGTTAAGACCGTAAGACGTGCTTAATGTGAGGAAAAATAAAGAATGGTCAAATAAATAAAACAAGAGATGAACAAACGATAGATGAGAAAGTGAACCTATTGCAATGCTTCATCGACTAGGAGAGTTGGGTATTGTCTGAATGTTCTGTTCCTAAATGCATCCAGAGGACCCATTTTGATAGTGTTCCAGTTCCAAGTTTGTCTGCTCGTTTATTTGTGTCAACACTTCCAATTAGAGCTGGAGAAACATGTCGACACCTGTTACTGAACAAACACTCGTCTATAGCACTGAGTACTATCAGGATATAGAGCTATTTAACACTTATTTTTAACCAAAGAAAATCACTTCCATCCATCCATCTTCAACCGCTTATCCATAGTCGGGTCGCGGGGGTAACAGTGGTTGTGACTTCCTCCTGGGGGATTCCAAGACATTCCAAGGCCAGTGAGTCGATGTGTTTCCTCCAACTGCGCCTTGGTCTGCCCCGGGGTCTCCTCTCAGTGGGACGTGCGTCGAGGACCTCCCTAGGGAGACGCCCGAGAGGCATCCTATGCCCGGCTATACCTTTTAATATTGATAGTTAAAGGGATATTTCACTTTCAAAAAACACATTTCATCGTCTATACTCAGGCTTATGTGTGAACACCCCAGACAGTTTTTTAAGTTGCTTTATTCCGAATTTCCGCGGATCCCCAAAGTGGCTCTCAGAGGGACACCCCCATGGAAAAGGAAACGATCACCTGGCATCATAGTGTCTGAACGAATAGGCATAGTGTCTATTTTACATCGTGATGATGTACGATGATAAGAGCGCCCCTCACTTCAACCTTGTTCTTCTCAACCCCCCCCCCCCAAAAAAAAAAAAAGATAAATGAAAAAAGTATGCGAAAAAACACAGGCACCTCACGTATTGAATCGAGCAACATAACTGTCTGGGGTGTTCACATCAGAGTAATCTAGTATAAGAGAGTGGCGACACTAGCGTTGACTCCCATTGTAACAATGGAATGCGGAAGTTCTATCTCAATGGGATAGTTCCAATGTTTGGAACTATAGCCCATATAGGCACCCCGCTTTGCGGCGAGATCAAAGCGTGTCGCCACTCTCTTACTAGATTACTCTGGTTCACATAAGCCCGAGTTGAAGATGTATTGAAAGTGAAATATCCCTTTAATGGCGGGGTAAGATATAGGACCTTTGTAGCTAGGCCAAGCCGTTATTAGACTCAACATCTTGTTTTAGTTCTCTCTCTCTCTCTCTCTGTCTCTGTCTCTGTCTCTGTCTCTGTCTCTGTCTCTGTCTCTGTCTCTGTCTCTGTCTCTGTCTCTGTCTCTGTCTCTCTCTCTCTCTCTCTCTCTGTCTCTGTCTCTGTCTCTGTCTCTGTCTCTGTCTCTGTCTCTGTCTCTCTCTCTCTCTCTCTCTCTCTCTCTCTCTCTCTCTCTCTCTCTCTCTCTCCCCCTCCCTCCCTCCAGCTCTGCTGTGTGATCCGACTAGTGTAGCATCTGATTCTCAGCAGTGTGTGTGTGTGTGTGTGTGTATGTGTGTCCCACCTCTGCATCAGCCAGAGAGAGTGTGGAGGTCAGAGCAGAGAGGAGCCGAGCAGCTGGGCTCTGTTGGCTCTCCTCTCAGTGCTGCAGCAAAGCCTGGCTGTCCGGCAGTAACCTTGTATAGACCAGCGGTTCCCAAACTTTTTCACGTCAAGGACCCCCAAATTGACACTAATCAGCCCGCGGACCCCCATTTGAAACGATATGCCAGGGATCCCCCTTAACCCATTTAGAGTTAAAAACATTCACTTTGAAAGAATATATATTCAAAGATTTTTACGATTTTTCAAAAATAGCAGACCTACAAGCTCGAGTGACGCGCTACGAGCTTGTACTCGGTGGTGCGCTATGAGCTTGTACTCGGTGGCGCGCTATGAGCTTGTAGATCTGCTATTTTTCAATAGCTAAATTATAACAATGTTTAAAACAAGGGGTTCCCGCCCAAAATGGGTTAAAATACATTTTGACGGCTCAAGGACCCCCAGTTTGACCTGCATTAGGCTTCCATTTGGTTCCATTTGTACACTCTCGGAGTTACAGACCCATAAGGGTCCATTTGGTTCCAAACTATCATTTAGCTGGGGACCCCCTATTTAGCTGGGGACCCCCTGGAAGTCCCTCAAGGACCCCTAGGGTGTCCCCGGACCCCACTTTGGGAACCACTGGTATAGACGATAACTTCCCAACCCATTTTGTCTAGAGCCGAGTCATCTAGGTTTTGTTTTTTTGTTTGTTTTTTCTCTTCATTTCATATGAAGGCAGGGAATCATGGGCAAAATAATGATATATTGGTTCATTAGATTGAGTGAATAGCTTTACAGTAGTGGTGTCCAAATTCCGGCCTGTGGGCCAATTGCAGCCTGTGGCACAAGTTTGACTGGCTCTCGCCAATCAATGTGCTTATTAATGTTCTCAAAGTCATGCAACATCCAACAAGCCTTAAACTGAGCAGATTGGGCCTTCCGTTCCAGAGATAATGGCCAAAACATATTTTATGTACATAAAACGACGCATTGTGAGTATATCGGCTATTTTCAAATTGCCAAAGTATATATAGGTCTGAAGTGGTTTTGTAATGATAATCATAATACAAAGAGCGATGCGGTTGCGAAAGTGCGGTCTCGCCAACACTAACTCGGGATTCGTGAATCGTTGCCCTCCACATAACACTAATTTCTAACATCAGGGTCTTGAGCAGAGGCGTATCTACAATAAGGCGAGGGCAGGCGTCCGCCTGTCCAAATCCATTTCTGGCCTGGCCAAAATCCATACAATGAGAAAAAAAGGACAAAAACAAGACCTGAGAACTATTAGTGGACAGCTAGTCCGTTGCGGTAGAGCGCGACCCTCAATCACCCATTGGAATGTAAATGCATGCCTTTCAGACTTTGTATCCTACTCGTCTGGCAGGTATATCTCTTTGAAAACCTTTAGTGCTACGATTGTGCGCGGGGAGACGACAATTAACACATCTTGTCTGCCCAAAATGTAATTCCTGGATACGCCACTGGTCTTGAGCTTGACAGTTGTGCATCTACGTAGGTGGTCCACTCACTTCTTGTACCTTTCTTGGCTCTGCCACAGTGTCAGTTAGCTTGCCTTTAGTTTTGGTTGCCTGACACAGTGCCCTGCCAGCCTCATCCTTCTCTCCGTTGTACTGTGAGGGTCCATGTGTCTCTGCCCCATAACAGCAGTAAGCAAGTAACTAATGTATGTAACAATATTTGCCTTTCAGGTGTAGTGTAGTGTAGTGTAGTGTAGTGGAGTAAAAGTAAAATGATTGATTACTGGAAGTGCTCCAGTCAAGTAAAAACACCTCAACAGTGTACTTAACCCATTCAGGACGGGAACCCCTTTTGGTGTTTTAAGCATTATGATACTTGAGCTATTGAACAATAGCAGATCTACAAGCTTATAGCGCGGCACTCGCAAATCTTTGAATTATATATTCTTTCAGAACGTTTTTAACTCAAATATTTGCTTCTGGGAGGTCCCTGTAAAGACATATTTTCAGATGGGGGTCCGCCGCGGCCAAAGTCAGATATTTCCGGGGGTCCTTGACATGAAAAAGGTTGAGCACCATGAACTGACATAGAAACATATAGGATTTTCAGAAAACTTTTAGGATTTAGAAGAGCTTTTTTTTTAATCGTCCTCGGGTTTAACCCATTTTTGGCGGGAACCCCTTTTGGTGTTAGCATTATGTTATGCTTTAGCTATTGAAAAATAGCAGATCTACAAGCTTGTAGGTCTGCTATTTTTTTTTAAAAGTGAAAATGTGGCACAAATCTTTGAATATATATTCTTTCAGAGTGAACGTTTTTTAACTCAAATCTTTGCTTCTTAGGGGTTCCTGGAACAACATATTTTCAGATGGGGGTCGGCGACCAAATACATATCATTTTGGGGGTCCTTGACATGAAATATTGAGAACCACTGATATAGAAACATGTTTTTAAAAAAAATAAAAAATACATTTTTTAAATTTCGACGTCAGGCCTAAATGGGTCAAGTAACAGTAGCCTTACTAGCCTACTGGAGTAAATGTAGGCTACTTTAAGTTTCCACCAGTGTGTTTTGGACATACAAGGTTTCCACGCCGACGAGCGATGAAAGAGACAAACAGCTGGCAGGTGGCCTCCTCTGCAGTGACGAGCACGGCCTGCACTACTCTTCCCAAAAACAAACATGCAGACATTAATGTCCAATAAAGTGACTACAGGTGTTATGCTGCTAATTGGCGATGATGGCGTTTGTGCAATACGAGATTGTGCGTGCGTGCGTGCGTGCGTGCGTGCGTGCGTGCGTGCGTGCGTGCGTGCGTGCGTGCGTGCGTGCGTGCTCGTGAGGACAATATCCATACTTTGAGAAATAGATGTGAGGATAATCTTTCTAGTACATGTCAGGCAGGATCAGACATTTATAAGGTTATTTATTAGGTGACCATAAGGGTTAAAAAAATGGCGTGTGTGGGGGTGTGTGTGTGTGTGTGTGTGTGTGTGTGTGTGTGTGTGCGCGTGTGCGCATTACAGATGCAAACCAGGTTTCTTCAACCTGCAGCAGGACAACCCAGCAGGCTGTCAATCATGTTTCTGCTCAGGCCACTCCCTGGCCTGCTTCTCGTCCAATCAGCACGCTGCAACCAACATCACCTCCGATTTCCTTGAAGGTATTGTGCACAGAGACACCTCTCGTATACCGTATCAACGTTTATGAGTCATTTAATTGAAGGTATTGTGCACACAGACACCTCTCGTACCGTATCGACATTTATGAGTCATTTCGTTGAAGGTATTGTGCACACAGACACTTCTCGTACGGTATCAACGTTTATGAGACTAATCCTCAAAGTCTACTTCTGCTTAGGGTTGGCATCCTTAGGATCTTAACGATTCCGGTTCCTTATAACCATTCCCTCTTATTAACGGTCCAATTACCTAACAGTTCCCTTCAAACGATTCTTATAGGAGGTTCCAAATGGACCCTTACAGGTCTGTAACTCTGAGGGCCCTATTTTGCGTGTCTTAAGTACCAGGTCTTATGACTTAACCCATTTTGGGCGGGAACCCCTTTTGGTGTTTTAACTAAGCATTATGTAATACTTTAGCTATTGAAAAATAGCAGATCTACAAGCTCATAGCGCGCCACCGAGTGACGCGCTACGAGCTTGTAGGTCTGCTATTTTTGAAAAATCGTGAAAATGCGGCACAAATCTTTGAATATATATTCTTTCAGAGCGAACGTTTTTTTTTATTTTGACGTCAGGCCTAAATGGGTTAACTTAAGACCTGGAGGCGTGGTTAATGGTGTTTGGCCATAAGTCATAAGACCTGCGGTACTTAAGACACGCAAAATAGGGCCCTGAGAGTGTACAAATGGACATGGACCCATATGGGTCCATTTTGGTTCCATTTGTACACTCAAAGTTATGGCGGTCTCACCACCAGCATTGTAATTGTATAGCAGATGTGAAGTCCACAGTAAAAGCACTTCCAGAAACGGTTCCAAATATGATAGAACCGATCACATTGTGATAGAACCGATCACATTGTGATAGAACCGATCACATTGTGATAGAACCGATCACATTGTGATAGAACCGATCACATTGTGGTTCCTCACTGTGACCCCTTTTCCTCAGGTCTAAATGGGTTAACCACTACTTAAATAATTCAAAATGATTTCTAAAATACCCTATTTACTTGAAAATGTGGTTATTTAGTTTTATATAAATATATGTTTTTGACATGCCCAAAAAACTGGGACACCAGATTTGGTAGTGGTTGAATAAAGTATGGAGTATATGTAACAGTAACACACATCTTTTGTCATTTCCTACTAGATCAGGACGGCTGGTCGGGAGTGTTTTCTGGGGGAATGGAATACCCCCTGCTGTGGAAGGAGGGCGAGGTCTACCTGCTGCCCCTCTCCGAGGAGGACATCGGCTTTTACAAAGCCCCCGGTGAGTCAGGAGGAAGGGAAGTGATTTGAGATCTCCCGTGGAGACAGCAGAGCACCAGCTTATATAGGGAGGGAGAAGTAGGCCAATGTCTCCCCAATTTCTTTGCTCATGTTGACTGTTAAGCCACTCACTGCAAGCCCGATGTCGTACGGTTGGTTGGTCGGTTGGTTGGGTTGAGTTGTTGGGTTGGTTGTGTTGGTCGGTTGGTTGGGTTGGTTGTGTTGGTCGGTCAGTCAGTCGGTCGGTCGGTAACAGTACAGTCAAAGGTTATGCTATAAAAGGATAACACAAAAAAGCCCCAGGAGGCTGGTTTCAAAACTCGAAGTCGAAATAAGAACACCGTCAATTGTAAACGGTATAGTACAGTATACGACAGTATACAGCCCATATATACAGAAACCTGCACTATATTCAGAAACAAAATGCATTCAATCAAACACAGTGTCATTACAGTATCCGTATAGAGTGCCGAAGTGCTGATGTCACTCGCTCATCACACGTCACCCCCCCTTCTCCGCTCCCTCCATTGGCTCCCGGTCGCTGCCCGCACAGAATACAAAACTCTGATGCTGGCATTCAAAGCAACCAAAGGCATGGCCCCTCCATATCTCACAAGTATGATCGTACCCTACAAACCCTCCCGCGCACTCAGATCAGCCAACGCAGGGAAGCTGGAGGTACCTTCACTAAAAACGCCGGGACAACGCTCCACACGTCCCAAACTCTTCTCCCTTCTGGCTCCAAAACTATGGAATGCACTTCCCATCACAGTCAGAACTGCAGCCTCACTCCCAATCTTCCGCCGTAGTCTGAAAACCCACCTCTTCAGACTCCACCATGGCCCGTAGCACTTGCCCTAGCCTAGCCCCTTAGATAGCACATTATGTAGACTTAGATAGTATTTTAAACAGACTTATAGCTTGTTACGTAGACAGCTCTAGAATTGCACTTTATGTAGTCATAGCACTTTATAGTACACATGTATAATATATTATATAGTATAGTATGTATAGTTTACATAGATACTCCACTGTTACGTTCTTAGTCTACGCATGATTCATGATAACTACTTTTATATATGTGATGTATGCCATGCTTTTGTTATTGCTTAATGTAAGTCGCTCTGGATTAAGAGCGTCTGCTAAATGCCTAAATTGTAAATTGTAATCCATGTCATTTTTCTATGGAGAATAACATGGGGGTCATCTTAAAATCGTTTCATATAAAGCATTGTGGTCCAAAAATAAACAAGGCTGTCTCTGCGTTATTGTCAGGGAGGTGTCTCTGTATTGTTTGCGACAGTCAGACAGTCACTCATATATTATGATACAGTCTGTTTCTAGTGAAAATGTAACTAATTCAGTAGCAATGCAAATAAAAAGTACATGAACCCGTGGATTTGCGCCCTCTTACCGATATTGACGTCATACTTCGGTGCTCTATTTACAGTGCTGTAATGAAAAAAGAAGTAGATACAATACTAAAATAAATTAACTTGTGAAAGGGGACATTCTGCGCGACGAGTATACTTCTACGTTTGGTACTCTATTTTGATGCTAATATATGTTTTTGTAAAGAATGTCTTGTACTTTTTCCCATCACTACAAAATGCTCAACATAATAGAGACGCACATGGTTTGAACGCGATCAACCCTATACTCGGTGATCAACGCCCATAGAGGAAAACCCCTACGGCCCTTGCAAGTCTCAGTGAGCAACATGCTAAATGATATCAGCGTTATGGCGTGTACTGTAGTGTACAGACTGTACACAGTAGTACACACTACAACAGCCACAGCTTTGTGGCTGTTTCTTCCACGGAGAGATGAATCGCCGATCGGGCCCCGCGGGCGGCAGTGTGGTCGTATACATACAGCACAACATACACGCCAGTTTCCTCCACAGCCTTATCAGAGCCATTAGAAGATAAGGGAATAAGCTGGAACAGCTACAGGACTTAGGGGTCCACCGCGTCTGCCCGCCGGCAACAACAACAAAAAAATAAAAAGAAGGAAAGGACAGGAAAGGGGCTGATGGAATTGGAAGTATCTCTGCCATGTTGCAGACGTCACAAAGTGCAAAAAGAAAAAAAAAACTTGGCCTGGTTTCTCTTCATCTTCACCAACTAAAGTTCCAGGCATCGGCCCCTTCCACCCCCCCCCCCCCCCAAGCAGCCCCCCCCCCCCCCCCAGCAGCCGGCAGCGAAACAGGAGAAAATCCCATTAACTCAGCGTCCTGGAGGTTTTAACCCATTTAGACCTGACGTCGAAATTTGAAAAAATGTCTTCTAAAATCCTGTCAGTTTTCTGAAATACCTCGTGTTTCTGTATCAGTGGTGCTCAATATTTCATGTCAAGGACCCCAAAAATGATTTGTAATTGGCCGCCGACCCCCCCATTTGAAAATATGTTGTTCCAGGAACCCCTCAGAAGCAAATATTTTAGTTAAAAATGTTCGCTCTGAAAGAATATATATTCAAAGATTTGTGCCGCATTTTTACGATTTTTCAAAAATAGCAGACCTACAAGCTCGTAGCGCGCCACTCGGTGGCACGCTATGAGCTTGTAGATCTGCTATTTTTCAATAGCTAAAGTATGACATAATGCTTAGTTAAAACACCAAAAGGAGGTTCCCGCCCAGAATGGCTTAATGCTCGAAATGTGTGATCACAACAAAACGACTCCCGTTTTAAGACATATCTTCTTTTTTTTTTTAGATGCGACAAAAAGCTCGCAGTTGAATGAGGGTGTGATCGTTGTGCGTGCGTGCATGTGTTTGCGAAATTGCAAACTGTGCATGCGACTGGCCGCGTAGCGTGTACATGCATGTGTGTTTGTGTGTAGACGACGCGTGGACCGAAAGTATTTATTGACTTATTTATTAATAAATTAAAACCCATTTAGTACTGGGACCAGATTCTACAAAATGTCTCAAGACACTTTTCTGAAAAACCCTACTGTATGTTTCTGCCAGTGGTTCTCAAACTATCTCATGTCAAGAACCCTAAAAATTATATGTACTAGTCTAGAGCCCTTACCCGAGATATTGCCCCCCCTGCGCCCTGGGTGCGTTTTTAATTCACTAATAAATTCATTATTAATTTATAATTTGTTAAATTGGAAAAAGGGCTTCGTTAAGACCTCCATATTATTATGGGCAATGCCTGTGTGAAAAGTGGGAGCGATTGGTGCAGGCGGTGAGGAGATACGGCGGTGTTTCTGACAGACAGACAGACAGACACACATTCAGACAGACAGACATTGACTGAGTTATAGTATGATGATAGTATGATTTGGCCGCCGACCCCCATCTGAAAATATGTTGTTCCAGGGACCCCCAAACAGAAGCAAAGATTTGAGTTAAAAAACATTCCCTCCGAAAGAATATACATTAAAAGATTTGTGCCACATTTTCGAGAGTTTTCAAAAAAATAGCAGACCTACAATACAAGCTTGCGAGTGCCGCGCTATACGAGCTTGTAGATCTGCTATTTTTCAATAGGTAAAGTATAACATAATGCTTAAAACACCAAAAGGGGTTCCCGTCCTGAATAAATTAGATGCGGCACAAATCTTTGAATATATATTCTTTCAGAGCGAACGTTTTTTCTTTTTTTTTCCGGGCCCAAATGGGTTAACTTAAGACCTGGAGGCGTGGTTAATGCTGTTTGGCCATAAGTCATAAGACCTGCGGTACTTAAGACACGCAAAATAGGGCCATGAGAGTGTACTGTATATGCACATGGAACCAAATGGACCCATATGGGTCCATTTGGTTCCATGTGCATATACAGTACACTCTCAGTACATATTCATAATCTGTTGTGCATTTGGTCCGTAACTGTGCTTGGTCTCTGCAGGCCACACGGCGCATGCAGAGATTAGTGGCAGTGCATATGCTGCATGAGAGCTGCTTTGTGGCCAGCCTCCTTATCGCCGCTGTGCAGCACTTGTTTGTGTTGTTTCCCCCACATAATAAAATGCAGAGATCTATTGCCTCGTCGTCCCTTTTAATGATCTCATTTTCTCTCGTCCCTCTTCTTTTTTTCTTTTGGCTTTTTTCTCTACGTCGCATTGCATACGTGTACAGTTATTTTAAAAGATTAGTTGCAGACTGTGGAATTCGCAATTTTTTTCTTTCTTTCTCTCTCTCTCTCTCTCTCTCTCTCTCTCTCTCTCTCTCTCTCTCTCTCTCTCTCTCTCTCTCCCTGCTCTGTCACTTTCATTTTTGGTTTTAACCCATTTAGGCCTGACGTAGAAATTTAAAAAATGTTTCTAACTGTGACAGTTTTCAGAAAAACCCATGTTTCTATGTCAGTCGTTCTCAAACATATTCATGTCAAGGACCCCAAATAAATATATATGACATTGGCCCCCCGATCTGAAAATATGTTGTTCCAGGGACCCTCCCAGTAGCAAAGATTTGAGTTAAAAACTCGCTCTGTAACAATATATATATATTCAAAGATTTCAGGCACATTTTCACCATTTTTCAAAAATAGCAGACCTACAAGCTCGTAGCGCGGCACTCGGTGCCGCGCTATGAGCTTGTAGATCTGCTATTTTTCAATAGCTAAAGCGTAACATAATGCTTCAAACACCAAAAGGGGTTCCCGCCTAAATGGGTTAATTTGTATTTGTGTGCTCTAATCCCCCCACCGTGTGCCCATCAAAGCGGGTAGATAATTCTGAGTGACAATGCCACATTACGCATCACACGGAATGCAATTTGTGTGTTTTCGTTTGAATCCATTTGCCACCTCCTCGCCGTGTGTTCTCGGGTGTTGTCTCGTTATGTAATGGACAGGAAGAATCAGCTGGTTACAGAATTAATTGGAAGAGAATGGTGTGTGGACAAATTAAGCACCTCAACCCCAGTGCTTGAGTCGGGCAGAAACCCTTATCTCCATATTGTGACTTTTTGTGGGGGTTTTTCTTCCCCCGTAAATGAACACCCTACTTGATCATATACTACAGCGTCACACAAAGGCATCAAAAGTAGCAGATCTACACGCTCGAAACGCGTGAGTGACATGTTGTGAAGTAGATCGCCTGTTTTCGCAAATGTTGTAGGTGGTGAAGTGGTTATATCCGACTAAATAAACATGTAGTAGAATGTTTTTGTATACTTTTTAGGTCTGTCAAACGATTACACATTTTAATCGGATTAATCACAGTTTAAAAATGAATTCATCATGATAAATCACTATTCGAACTATGTCCAAAATATGCCATGTTTTTCTGTATATTGTATATTGTTGGTAAGATTTATGTCAGAAGCCGGAAATATACATTTAACGTGTGTGTGTGTGTGTGTGTGTGTGTGTGTGTGTGTGTGTGTGTGTGTGTGTGTGTGTGTGTGTGTGTGTGTGTGTGTGTGTGTGTGTGTGTGTGTGTGTGTGTGTGTGTGTGTGTGTGTGTGTGTGTGTGTGTGTGTGTGTGTGCGTGTGTGCGTGTGTGCGTGTGTGCGTGTGTGCGTGTGTGCGTGTGTGCGTGTGTGCGTGTGTGCGCGTGTGCGCGTGCGTGCGTGCGTGCGTGCGCGCGCGTGCGCGCGTGCGTGTTCTTTAGAACAAATCCAGTGTGATAGCATCTCTGTCTCTCTGCCTATGTAAATTGTGCAGGCTTTGATGGCAATAACCAACATGTTGGTTAGGGCAGATATATGGCTAGATAGTGCGGATAGAGTGGATGGGATTATGGGATGTATGGGGTGGGTCATCCAAGCATAGATTAATTGCGCTAACAACTTTAATCTAATTAATTTCACAAATTAATTAACTCAGATAAAGCAACCTTCTAAGTACTCCTTGTAGGTCTGCTATTTTTGAAAAATCGTGAAAATGCGGCACAAATCTTTGAATATGCATTCTTTCAGAGCGTTTTTAACTCAAATCTTTGCTTCTGGGAGGTCCCTGGAACAACATATTTTCAGATGGGGGTCGGCGGCAAAGTATACATATAATATTTGGGGTCCTTGACATGAAATATTGAGAACCACTGATATAGAAACATGAGGTTTTTCAGAAAACCGTCATGATTTAGAAGACATTTTTTAAATTTCGACGTCAGTCAAAATGGGTTAACTCGGTTAATTTGACAGCCCTTATAATTTTGTTTCAGTTTTGATATTTTTTATTTTCGGTGAATTCCTTTCCTTTCCCTCTGTCGATGTGACCATGCATCTCAACTCCTGTGACTCCTCTCTTCCATAACACTAGCTCGTATGTATCCCCATGTGGTGGTGTGACCTTCTCTGAATCAACTCATATAGCTCGGCAGAGGAAAAAAAAAAAAATCCTGCCTTTTTTTTGTCCCAACCTTAACACCTCTCAAGAAACGGTTCATGCCTCCCTCACCAATCTTCCTCGCCCCACTATTTAACCTTCTCTAATCTTCCCAACCTCTCTCTGCCAGCTTGACCCCCCCCCCCTTTCAAGATTTCCAAGTGGGGCTGTGTAGTATACAATCCAGAAAATGTGTGGAACGGACAGCAGCTTACACTAGAAATGTTTTTTCATTTTTATATGCTGCTTCTTCTTCTTCTTATTGATTAAAAAATAATAATAAATCCCCCATTTCTGCTCCTGGTCTTGGAACAGATTGTGGCTAGTTTTACACAGCTCTTGTGTTCCCAATGTCACCACAGGGTCTAATAAGACACACTTAGATCCAACTGCCAAACACTACATTACAGTGAATGAAACATGAAGTACGTACATCCACAAACTGTTGTTTTAACCTGCCCCTTCGACCACTATATTAACTAGCAGCCCTGATGAAGACCAATATAGGTAGAAACATGTTGGTTTAACCCATTTTTGGCGGGAACCCCATTTGGTGTTTTAAAGCATTATGTTATACTTTAGCTATTGAAAAATAGCATATCTACAAGCTCATCAGTTCATAGCGCAGCACTCGGTGCCGCGCTATGAACTTGTATGTCTGCTATTTTTTTTAAATCGTGAAAATGTGGGCGCAAATCTTTGGATATATATATTATTTCAGAGCGAACGATTTTAACTCAAATCTTTGCTTCTGGGGTGGGGGTCCCTGGAACAACATATTTTCAGATGGGGGTCGGCGGCCAATTACATATAATTTTTGGAGTCCTTGACATGAAAATGTATAAGAACCACTGACATAGAAACATTTTTGAGTGGTGTAAACCACTCCTACAACTGGCTTTGTTAGTCTGTCTGTCTGTGCGCAAATGAGCAAATGAGCACGGTTGCTATGGTCACCCAGTTCACACGGGTGTGATTTCATTACGTCAGACATTACGTCAGACCACAGCTGATCAGACTAATAAGGCCTTACACCACTCAGTTCACACGGGTGTGATTTTTTTTAGAATGAGTTAATAAAGTATCTTCTCCTCCTTTTTACAAATTTGAGTGCCCGGATGTCCTTCTTTTTCACTTGATGTCTTATCCCGATTGATCCAGGAGCACCTTTTTTCTATTTTAACATGTCTTCTTCTACCTGCATGTCTGCGGTGAGCACCTGGTTGTTTCCTTGTCTCTGCACTATAAACTACTCATTATTTTATAACTATTTATAACTATTTTATAACTACAATTATTATTAACAGCTTTGCATTGTCATTACAAAACATGCATCAACCAGATAAGCTTTATTTTATATTTAATCTATTCAAAAATAGCCAATCTTACTAGTTCACAGCATATGTTGCATCGCAACATGAAGTGAAATTATATAATTCAGGCTTTTTACTTGTAACAGATCTAGTATTTTTTTACATTGTGGTAACTTTTTCTTAATATAACCCTATAGACCTGGGTCCGATTCTACAAATGCCTTCTAAATCTAGTTAGTATAGTAGTTGTCTTCACTTTCAACATATTTCAAAAGTGTTCAAACATAGCAGATGTACAAACTCGCAGCGTGGTGCGAAGTGACGCACTGTGAGCTTGTACACCTGCTATTTCTGAAATAGCCAATGCTAAAATCGGATCAAAAAATGACAACAGATACTTTCCCGGATTAAAGCAAAAATAGCGTATACTTCTCCCTCCATGCATGAGTGTAATGGACGGGACATAAAGCACATCTCCAAACAGTTTTTTAGGCCATAAGGCTATAAGTTGAAGTCTGGTAAAAAAATAAAAAAAAACCTGACTTCAACTTATAGCCTTATGGCCTCCCTAGTTGAACAGAGCAGACTTTAGCCCTCGAGGCCCTTCATGGCTGAGCTGATGGCTTCATGCTCGAGGGGAACGTCATACATCATATCCTACATTCAGCTCAGCCACCTGTCCACAAGCCCTCCACATGGACACGGTCCATGGCCAGAGCAGGGAGGCCAGCAGGCCGCCGTGCCAAGAGCGGGGCATGGTGGACAAAAAGTACTCCATCCATCCATCTTCAACCGTTTATCCGTAGTCAGGTCGCGGGGGGGCAACAGCTCCAGCAGAGGGCTCCAGACTTCCCTCTCCAGAGCAACATTAGTTAGACTTCCTATCCCAAGACGTTCCAAGGCCAGTGAGTCGATGTGTGTCCTCCAACTGCGCCTTGGTCTGCCCCGAGGTCTCCTCCCAGTGGGACGTGCCTCGAGGACCTCCCTATAGGGAGACGCCCGAGAGGCATCCTAACCAGATGCCCGAACCGTACTCAATTGTTTTGCTTAAGTAAAAGTATCAATACTGCAATGTAGTATTACTACTCCGTTACAAGTAAAAAAACAAAAATGAATTCTAAATTTACTTGAGTAAAAGCGCAAAAGTATTGGTATATCAAAATGTACTTAAAGTGTCAAAAGTAGAAAGTACTCTTCATGCAAAATGTCTCATTTCAAGTTTTCAAATGTATAAAAAAATTGTTTGAAAATATCGGATCTACAAGCTCACAATGTGTCACATAGTGACGCATTGTGAGCTTGTAGATTGGCTATTTTCAAATGGCTGAAATAGGCCTATGCGCTGAAGTAAAAATACCTCAAAATTACAGTACTTGAGTACAGTTTTATTGAAACGACGCAACACATTGTGAGCTTGTAGATCTGCTATTTTCAAAAGATTATTATATACATTTGAAATCTTGAAATGGGACATTTCTGCACAATGAGTACTTTTACTTTTGGTACTTTAAGTACATATTGATACCACTACTTTTGTACTTTTACTCAGGTACATTTTTAATTTGGGACTTAGTGAAGTAAAACATGTGAGTTATTTAGTTAGATCACCACTGGTCATACAGTAGATTCTGAATTATGCTCACGGGGTGAGAGAGGCAGAGACAAGAGACGGTTCCATGCAGGGAGGAGCCCGCATAGCAAAGCAAAGCAAAAAAGCAAAGTTCTTTGTTTACCCAGGGTAAGTGGACTAAGCTCAAGATGCTTGTTTACAGCCACGCCCTGCTCATAGAACATTTCATGGTTGGGGTTCAATGCCTTGCTCAAGGGCACTTCATGAGGACGGCTGAAGAAGAAGAGACTGGCCCTCCTCGAGCAGCTCAGAGCTATCTGTCACAAATGGCAAGATGAGTCTCGCTCAATATGTCCACTGCCGGGCATTAACATTTTCACCATGCAGCAGGAAGCCGGGGCTTGCATGGCAGCCTCTTTTCATTTTAACCCGAGTGGACTTCGGGAGAATTAACCCATTTTGGGCCCTTTTGGTGTTAGCATTATGTTATGCTTTAGCTATTGAAAAATAGCAGATCTACAAGCTCATAGCGCGCCACCGAGTGGCGCGCTACGAGCTTGTAGGTCTGCTATTTTTTTTAAATCGAAGAACGACTGACATATAAACATAGCTTTTTCAGAAAACTGTCAGGATGTAGAACACATTTTTTAGAATCTGATCTCAGGTCAGAATGGGTTAAGGAAGGAAAGGGGAGGTTTTCTTTTTCAAGGGAGAGAAGTGGACGGAAAGAGATTGAATACTGATAGACTACAGAGTGAAGGTTAGGGAATATAGCGAGTGAGATGGAATACGTAATGAGCTCGGCGAGACCGGCCTGATGGCGGCTTCCATTCAGGCGAGGTTGTTTGGTATCCAGATTGTGTCCTATATATATATATATATATATATATATATATATATAAACGCGGGTCGAGATGGATGGCCGCTCATCGTCTGCCTCTTATACGCCGCGTCTCAAGACGGGGGCCACTTGGCGATCGGATCTGCACGTCTCCCGCTCGATATGCTAATAAGCGGCGGTATACTGTCGGGGATGTGTCAGAGGTGAGCATATAGGTGAAGTCCAGTGCATTTATTTAACCCATTTTGGGCGGGAACCCCCTTTTGGTGTTAGCATTATGTTATGCTTTAGCTATTGAAAAATAGCAGATCTACAAGCTCGTAGCGCGCCACCGAGTGGCGCACTACGAGCTTGTAGATCTGCTATTTTTTGAAAAAACCGAAGAACGACTGACATAGAAACATAGCTTTTTCAGAAAACTGTCAGGATGTAGAAGACATTTTTAGAATCTGATCTCGGGTCAAAATGGGTTAAACACTTCCCGGAGTCCCACAGGGCTCTGTAATGTGCCCCATCCCATGCTTTGGCTCTCTGTTAAGTCAACGGTTCCCAAATTGGAGGTCAGGACCTCCAAATGATTCGCCATTTACTGCCAGCATTGTTTCTCTCTGTGTCTCACCCCTGCTGCCGGATACAGTGGGGACTTTTATTTTGAAGACTAACAAAATTCAGCCCAAATTCAGCCCCAAAATTCAGGCTAAATTGCCTATAGCTAATTTGGCTCCCTCGTCCGAAGCGTTATTATATTGTAACCGCGAGGTAGCAACAATTTGGAAATGAGCCGCTAACATCCCGTTCTTTGATCAATCACCTCAATGCGACTGTGGCTCAGGAGGTAGAGCAGGTCGTCCATGGGTCGGCGGTTCGAATCCCGGCTCCTCCTGTCTACATGTCGAAGTGTCCTTGGGCAAGACACTGAACCCCAAATTGCTCCCGATGTGCTGGTTGGTACCTTGCATGGCTTCCGCCGCAATCGGTGTATGAATGGGTGAATGTAATGCACAATCTATGTAAAGCGCCTTGGATAAAGGCGCTATATAAATGCACCATTTACCAAGATCATGGTCATCACAGGAGTCTGCGGCCATCTTGGTCCAGGCACCATTGCCTGTTTATTGCTAGCCATAGCAACACCAAGCTAATCGGATGATAATTTCTGAGGCCTTTCTGAATTAATAGAAATAAAAAAATCACACCCGTGTGAAGTGAGTGGTGCAACTCCGTGTGGGGGTGGGGGGGAAGTTCCAGACTCACAAGAACGCACCCAGGGTGCCGGCCCGATTCCGGCGAGCCGCCTCGCGTCCGAAACGGTTGAGAAATGACAGTTACCGTGTGGTGGTCCCTGTACTGTACTGTACTGTACTGTACTGTAGTGGCACACCCGAAATTACCATTATATACAGTTAATATGTGCGTGTGTGTTTGTGTGTGTGTTAGGTTGCGCACAGGTGGTGAAAAACAACCATGCTGTTTTCGTGCTCAGACCCACCCACCCACCCACCCAGCCAGCCACCCACCCACCCACACACACAGAGAGCTCCGTAAACACCACTCAAAAATCACACCCGTGTGAAGTTAGGGGCGCTCTTATCATCGTACATCATCATGACATAAAATAGACACTAAAGGCCTATGACGTAGAGATTCTCGTCATTGGCACATATGGGTAAAGTACCAATCTACGAGAAATCTCGGCTTCGGCACAGAATGTGCAACATTGTTGTATCACTCAACAGTAAACAAACCAACGTACAGTACAAGTGTGTACACTACAGGGTATCTGCTCATTAAATACAGTATGTCAAAATTAACCAACAGACTGTTCGGTGGAAGATGGGCACCAGAGTCTCTCGAGACACTGAACATGCAAAGAAAATCCCCCCACCACACACACGCACACGCACATGCACATGCGCACACGCACACACTTGCAGTCGTGTAAATAAGCCCTACTTCAAATCAAATTAGTCAGAGTCTATTCTGGTTTGCCGCTGCTTTACTGGAGATGAAAAAAATGCATCTTAAAAAGATATTTGATAGTTACAGACTCTCCCAACATTGGAAGATTGTGGAGTTGTCTGCAGGGCTTTGAGAGATTAGTAGCGATGCCAGGGTTCATGTGGTTAACAAACAAAGCACAAGGACTTATCACATGGGATTGGTTGAGGCAGGCTAGGGTGACAGCAGCAGAGACAGCCCCAAACAACAAAGAAACGCGTCCAAGAAAAGAACAGACAAATCCAGCCTCGGATATTAGGGCATGGAGGGGACAAAACAGACAGCTTAGCCAGGCGTAGAGAGCGGGCTACACACAAACACAAGCCAAAACAGACGGTGACAACGGAACAGTGAAAGCAGGGTAGTAGAAAACACACAAACATGCGCGCTCGCACACACACACACACGCACACGCACAGTAAACACACCACACATAACTAATGAACACCGCTACTGAATAAGGCAAAACATTAATGGCAACAAAGAAACAAGGACACACCATACAGTGTTACTACAAAATAAAATAAGTAACCACATTAACTGCCAAAACTTAAACCATTAAAACCGGGAAAAGCATCTGTGTCATTTTAGATTTATAGCTAGCAACTTTGGATGTATAGAACACTGGTAAAAATATATATATGCCGATATATGCACGATACGAGCTTGTACACCGAGCTTGTACATTCTTTAGAAATGTTCTTCGATGGGTAAAAAACTAAAAGGGGGAAAAAAAGAGAAAAGACACAAATAGAGAAGGGTCTGGACAGAGACAGATCCTGACCGGTACATCACCCAATCAATGTAACTACCGGTAAGTACATGTACTCAACTTGTGAGTATCCAAGTTGGAGTGGAATTGGTATTTTTACTTAAAACGTAAGTAAAAAAGTACTTCCACGACTGATCAATGGCAAAGTCTGAACTAGTGACTCCGTAGACACGATCAGAGATCTCAGCCTAGCCATGATGAGTCTGGGGAAATCTAAATGCAATGTATGGTAACCTTGCATCTCCAGCCTTCCCACATGGTCGAAAAGTAGGCTATAGGCTAGCGTCGACAACAGAGAGAACCATTCTCCATTGTTCCCTCCTGATGCCGGTTCAACATGAAGGACCGCACTAAAGTCAATGCTTCTGTAATGCTGTCGTGTTTTTATTTATGAATTGTTTCCACCCAGTTTTCAGCCTCTGCATTGACTTTAGATGTCCCCAGATAATATATACGCCTATTAGTGTATAGGCTGAGATCTCTGATCTGCCTAGACTGAAAAAAATAATAATTGAGAACTGCTAGGGGGCATGTGAGAGAGAGGGAGATGGTGAGAGAGAGAGCGGGGCGTGGAGTTTCATACTTTGAAAGGTGAAGAAGAGTTGAAGAGTGTTGGACAGAAGAGCAGAGTGACAGTGGGAGGGGGAATGGCGAGAACAGACAGTAATACATTGTCTCTCGGCACAGCTCTGCTGTTTTGAGTTGACACTATTTGGACCGAGTTGTTTTGACACGTTGCCTTTGGGCTGGACGTGACCCCCCACCACCACCACCCCGAAACGCAGGAATAGAACTCTCAGCTGGGCTCTGCTCATTGGCACGGACGCACTGGGGACAATGTTCTTCCCCTCTCTGCTCCCCTCGCGACCCCAAACACACACCAGCTCTCACTTAATTACAAATGGAAAATAGATGGAAGCAGATGGCATTGCTATCGGCGTGTGTTTGTGCGCATGTTCACATGAGCGTGCGTGTGTGTTATTAGCCTTGTGTTATTTACTAGTCCATAAATCCATGCATATATGTGAGTCGCTACATGCACTTGTACACAAAACACAAAGCACCATGCAGAACCATCACATCTGTTTCACATTTTGTTTGTCTCACTGCACTGCCATGTAACCATGTGTCTACTGTAGTCTACTGTAGTCTACCATGTCTACCATGTGTCTACTGTAGTTGGTTATAGGATCAGGTGGTCCGCTCATCTTGATACGTGTTGAGTGGCCCACCCATCTGACCACTCAACGCGGTGGCCGATTTTCAGAGCGCGAAACATAATGAATGATGTATTATCGTGGAGGAAAAAAAACATACTGTTTTGGCAATTATAATCTTGTACAAAACATTTTCAGATGGCTGGTCCGCACGGCCAAATACATAATCAATCTGGGGGTCCTTGGCAGGAAAATGTTTTGAGAACCACTGAAGGCATTTTGTAGAATCGGCCTCGAGGTCTTCATAATTGTTTTCGTTGTCTTCTCCTTTCAAACGCCCCGATTGCCCCCCCCCCCCCTCCCCCTCCCCTGAACGCCACAGCCCTCTCTCTTTGAAGACCAGACGGCGTGGTGTTGTGCTGAACTCTGTACAAAGCCAATATTGGACTGATTACAAAGCGGACCGTTTGTCCAGGCAGCCTTCTGCTCTCAGCCTGTCTGTCTGTCTGTCTGTCTGTCCGTCCGTTGGCGTGGCACGTCGATGTGAGTTACAATCCACAGTGGTGGGAGTCGTGTTTGTGCGAGACGTGATTTAATTGAAATGGAGTTGATTTAATTGGTTTGGAGCGGTTTCTAAAAGGCCCGATTGATCACAGACGCCCTCCGCCATTCAGGAGGAGTCACGCGGGGGCGTCTGGCGGTCTGCTGGGTGACGGGGACTTTATGTGTCTCTGGCAGAGAGGTCAAAGGGCGGCGCTGCCTGGAGTCCGTCACACCAACTTCAAACACAAAACCCACGGCTGGAAAGTTACAAAGTAGGCCACACATTTACTCAAGTGCTCATGGACTTAAAGGACCACTTCACCACTTTTCAACCTATCTTCATGTAATAGGTCCTCACTAATAATCATGAAAAAATGGCACGATGTTTTTCTACTCAGTCTGTGTCTCATTGGACGGCTGTGGGCAGTTTAGAAACCGTCTTCCAGTGACATCATTAGGCAGATTTTTTTTTAAAACAAGAGTTTTTTACAAAAATATTTAGATTTTCATTATCGTGAGAACGATGGCTTCCATTTTCGCATTGCAACTTTTCAGGACAAGAAAGCCTGCAGTTTTTATTAGCTTGTATTCCCCATCGATGATGTCACTGGAAGACGGTTTCTGAACTGCCCACAGCCCTCCTATGAGACACAGACCGAGTAGAAAAAAATTGCACCACTTTTTTCATGATTATTAGTGAGGACCTATTATATGAAGATAGGTTGGAAAGTGGTGAAGTGGTCCTTTAAAGGAGCATTCAGTGATTTGTGTGATTTGGAAAACCTCCCCGGTCCGCCCGGTAACAAGATGTTACCGGGCGGTAATGCACGCACTACAGTGGGGGGGGGGGGGGGGGGGACAAGACAGGCCAACAGCACACACACCAAGGCCCGCCCCCGCTCGATCATGATTGGCGGAAGGCCCCTCTCTATCCTGATTGGGGGAAGGCTGGGCCACCTAGCCAAAAACGAAACCTAAGGTTTTTTTGACCCCCCCCCAGGGGTTAATTAACTGGGAACAAGGAGGAACTTCTTATATGGTCAGCACGCTCTATAGTAGGGAGGATTATCAAAAAAAAAAAAAAAAAAAGTGATATTTGAATAAGTGAAATCACTGAATATACATTTTAAGCACAACTTACTTTAGGTATACTTTTACTAATGTGGAGTATTCTCATGAGGCAAATATTGTACCTTTCACTGCGATGAGTTAATTGCAGATTTAGGTCATTAGCCACTTTAGCCCTATTTTATGCATTATACTACCTACAAAAATAGCTGATCAACAAGCTAATGTTGCTGCCTAAGGGCCGATTCATACTCCTATTTTAGAGCCGAATAAAAGTCGGTTCGGCTCTATAGAGCCTACAATGTGACGGGGGGGGGGGGGGACGGGGGGGGGGGGGGGCGGGTACCGTCCTAAAGTCGGCTCTTCGGTGCTACTGAAAATTTCTGACGAGCCGAAATCATTTCGGCACCACAGCGCCGAAACAGCGGTAACATAGGAGTATGAATCGGCCCTTAGTGGGTTTTGGTTTTGTTGTGTTGCCTTTGATGCTTCTTTGGTGTTATCTATGTTTAATCAATGAATGCAAAGTCAATGGGCATTAAGGGAGAGCAGATCACACTGCCTGTGGCTTCCGTGATGACACATGGCTCTGGAGATGTGTTCCCTCCTACTCGCTAGTCACTCATTGATTGGGTTCGAGGTTTTTACTGTCACATCATGCACTCGCGGCGCAGTTATATACGCCATTTTATGGCAGTCCTTAAACAACGAACAGCAGGCAGAGTAAATGCGACATAGTAATCGACGCAGACCAGACTAGACGACAATCATACTTAGAAGGCTGTCTCTTCAGCATAATTACACTCGGTTGTATAAGGGGCAATTTAGAACATGGCCTAAAAAAGTAATGCTGTAGTATAGTTTACTATTATTTCTTGATAGAATCATTGTAAGTTCTAGCTTGGCTCCAGCCTTGAATCGCTAGCCACGCCCATTAAGAATAATAAGAAATATGTTCTGGCGAAACGAAATGAGATTCGGACTGAGTGTCAGGCTATGTAAGTTCAGTTTAACGTGAAAAAGGTTGAATTAAGTAATAAGTGATTGAATTAGCATTAAATGACCAATTCTACAGTGCATTCACACACCGATAGCTGAGGACAAAAAATAAAGGAAAAAAGGGCTTTTTTTTATATGTTTGCCTATAATGCCAAAGATAGGGACACCAGGTTTAACCCATTTTGGGTGGGAACCCCTTTTGGTGTTTTAAACATTATGTTATAATTTAGCTATTGAAAAATAGCAGATCTACAAGCTCATAGCGCGCCACTCGGTGGCGCGCTATGAGCTTGTAGATCTGCTAACTTGTAGGTCTGCTATTTTTGAAAAATCGAAGAACGACGGACATAGAAACATAGCCTTTTCTGAAAACGTTCAGGATGTAGAAGACATTTTTTAGCTTGTAGGTCTGCTATTTTAGAAAAATCGTGAAAATATTTATTTCAGAAAACTGGAGGATTATTATTATTTTTATAAGCTACACCAGGCTTTTCTCGCGCGTTTACCCTAAATGTGCGGCCCGCGCGTGCGTTTTTTAAAATAGGACTGGACCTAAATTAAACGCACGCGCGGGGGTAAACACGCGCGTTTTGTGCGCGCAAAGCCTGGTGTAGCGTGGCCCTGAATGGGTTAAGGTAGCTAATGATATGAACGTGCGGTTGTTCATATCATAAAATGCACGTCAGATGCAGATGGACTGGCATAGAGTCCACACAACAACACGCTTTAGATCCTCTTCTGGATCACAGTATAGGCCTCCCATGAGGCACCACGAGGGCTCGCTAATGTACTTCAACTTCACACACAATTTACGCTCCAAAGCAAGGCAGCAGCCAAGTGTGCAACCTGTTAGCTATTACAGCCCACGCACTCACACACATATAGGCGGGGGAGGAAGAGAACTAAAAGTGGCAGCATATGTTTTAACCCATTTCTAAAAAAAATGTCTTCTACATCCTGACAGTTTTCTGAAAAAGCTGTGTTTCTATGTCAGTGGTTCTTCGGTTTTTCAAAAATAGCAGACCTACAAGCTCGTAGTGCGCCACTCGGTGGCGCGCTATGAGCTTGTAGATCTGCTATTTTTCAATAGCTAAAGCATAACATAATGCTAACACCAAAAGGGGTTCCCGCCCAAAATGCGTTAAAGACAGTTTGGATTTGTTTAAACGCGTGTCTTTGGAGTGCTATATGGTCCTTAGTTCAACTTCTTGGGGGGGGGGGGGGAAACAACAAAGTAAAATATCTTAAAAACTGGCTTCTTTAATCAGTGAATTTATATATACACCAATACCGAGCGACGGTAAACGGAGGTAAAAAACTAATTTAGTATACCGGTATATATCCATTACAGGCAGTGCTTCATAAGTGTCTCACCACCATATCTTGTCATAAACAAATACTAATAATTATCAGTGCAATGCCAAACAATAAAAGTGTTGAAATTAGAGGAGCGATCCGAGCACTCGGGAAATTACGGTCGTATACTTGCCCTGATGAGGACCAGTTGGTTGAAACCTTTTGTAACGAATAAAATACCTTGATTTTACGCCCTCGCCTCCATAATCTTTCCGAGTGCTCGGATCGCTTTTCGTTTTACAAATGATATACTTCCCGTTGATCCTAGAAGCACCAACCTACGTTTTTAACTCAAATCTCCATTCGGCACCTGGTCGATCTCTCTTTTGCTCAATAAAAGTGTTCATTCGGTCAGTGCAAGTGCTCGCAGCGAAACAAAAGCACAACGAACCCCCGCTCAATCATGTCGAATTCATGAATTTTCAATCATTTCAAAAATGTTGAAAAATATCTGGATCGTGTTCAGTATTCGTTGTACCACACAAAGTATACAAGTGCCGTATATATACTGTATATATGGCTCAAGTTATCTGGATTTTATTTGCCTCTACATCCTTTTGGTGTATACATATGTTGATTGACTGATTGAAATATTTATTAACAGTTTTAACAGAATTACAGTACATTTCAAGCACAAACTCAATACAAAGGCTGTTAACTGTGAGTGGACGACCCAATTAAGCATTACACTTTTACAATAGGGTCCACCATGTGGATCCTATTGTAAACAAGTGTAATGCTTTCAACACACACACACACACACACACACACACACACACACACACACACACACACACACACACACACACACACACACACACGTGTGCGCACGCACACGCACACACATGCATAAATAATGCTCGTGTGTGGATTGGGATCGGAGGGGTATAGATAGTATCAGTGCAGTGAATGTGCTTGATGCTGTGGAGTGGTGGTGGAGTCTTTTTGAAGTCCTCTTAACACAATCAGTGCCGGAAGTCCTTCGAAATAGAAGCTCTGGGGTGCCGGAACAACATGGCCGCTTTTACTCGGAAACCCATGACCCGGAAACAATCCACTAATTTTTTTTTTTACTTTACATAGCTAGCTTACATTGCGATCGTTTTAGTTTATACGATATATGATCCAAAAAGCGTTCATATTTTGCGGGAGAGACGGAAGAGGAGCAGAAATGAAGCGCCAGTATATCGATCCGTTCAACACCACGGAAGAGTCATTCTTTCCGCCGCACTAACGGCTAACTCAATGATAAGCTAACATGGGGACAGAGCGGAGCATACGGTAGCCGAAAGGCGAACTGACAAATAAAAAAATCTGAATATTCTTATCTCGCCCCGTATCATTGAGGATGCGCTAAGACGTCCTCACACGTCGGATGTACGCGTCGATTGGGACCCCTAGGACGTGCTGACACGTCGGATGGACGGAAACGGTTAATGTGCTGTAATGAGGCAGAGATGAGACGGTGCTTAATTAAACCCCGTCTCCCACTGTGCTGTTGTTTGTGTGCTCCAAAAACCCTGGATGTCTTTCACCCAGACGTACTGTCTAAACAAGCCCCTCTAATTGTCTAATCCTTATAACCTCAACCTAAAGTAATTTCTATAACAATTAAACGACCATTTCACTTGTGAGAATGAGGGTCTATACACAGGTTGAAGTATCCCTGGGCAAGACCACTTAACCCCTGACAGACCCCCCACCACCCCCTCCCTCCCTCCCTCCCTCCCTCCTCGCTCGGCACCATACTGTACATTGTCTTTCCTCACTTATTTCTCACACTCTACTATACTTCTTGTTGTGCTTGGCACCTCAAAAGTACACACGCGAAACACACACGTTTGTTGCAGTGTGCTATTAGAAGCAGGTCAAGTATCGACGTGTCCATGTCAGAGAGGGCTCAGCTTTTCTCCACGACGATCCCCAACATACTGAACTCTATAGCAGGTTGTATAGGTAATCTTTGGCACTGGTGCCAACGTTGGCACAAAGGAGGGTGATCACTGGCACACTGGCATAAGTGTGAGAGAGAATATTTAAAGATGGAGTGCCACAATGTTTGTATTTTTCCAGTTTTCCATGTGTCTATGAGGTGACAGTACTTCATTAGACACCCTGGAGTCGTTTTTATGTGCAATGATGTATTCCCTTTGTATTTAGGGTTTCTTCCTGGAGGCTGAACCCTTGACAGTCAAACAGGCCAATGAAAAAAACAGTAATATACTGACATCACATTATCAGCCCCTCCCCTGACCCCTCCCCCTTTATCATACAACTACAGCTGTGGGTGCGGCTTCAGTTCAGGTGGATCACCACCCATCACCACCCACCAGGCAAACCAGGCATAATAACATAAAAACGAAATTTTAACAAATACTGTACACTTTTTTGAAAAACTTCTTCCTCCTTATATAACAATAAGACCTGATGATCATGTTTTAAGGTGGAAAGAAATCATGGCACTTCATCTTTAAAAATATTATTAATAATAATAAAATAAATAAATGTAGTCAAATAAATAGTCCCTCACATTTGTATGCAAATGTCATCCTGCACATAATTCTACGTTCATTAAAACACTGAACTCTGACTGGAGACAGAGTCTGGGAGATATAAGTGAGGTTATTGCTCTGAGTCTAATGATCATTATAACGATGTGAAAGAAAAAACAAGGGAAAAGGTTATAGTCGGACAATCAAAATGTGTTGAAGTGTTTCGATGTGGCGTCATTAAAATTAATGTTGACAATGACACGACGGTGACGACACACTGACTATCTAGAACAGGGGTTCTCAACGTTTTTGGCCGGGGCCCCCCGGAAATGCTTTGGCAATGACTCGGGACCCCCTCCCGACCCCCAATATAAATTGACTGACAATACACCATAAATAAATACTGAAACCAGATATAATCATTAGGGAAGGTGCATGTACTATGTGTACTATATGTAAACTCTTCATTTCCATTTTCTAGCCATTCAGTTGAAATTTATTTGGGAACCCCCCAAAATAATTTGGCGACCCCCCCTGATCTAGAAAATAAAAACATGGCACTTCATTTCCAAAGGGTTGCGGACCCCTGCTCTATAGCTGTCTCTGCGCTCTCTTGCCAGATAAGTTCAACATACTGAACTCTCTAGTTCTCTCTGCTCTCTCTTCCCAACATACTGAACTATCTAGTTGTCTTTGCTCTCTCTTCCCAACATACTGAACTGTTTAGTTGTCTCTGCTCTCTCTCCTCTCGCCAGATAAGTTCCTGGGCAACCGTCTCCACAGCTATGGTCAGCTGCTGTCCGTCAGCTTCACGGCGGAGACCACGGAGTTGCTGCCCGACCACGTCACCGTGTTCCTGGAGGGCCCCGGAGGACGCACGCTGTCCGCCAGCCTCTCACCTGAGCCAGCGCTGCACCGCCACACGGCCACCGTTCCCCATCACGTCTTCTCCATCAGGTACACCACCTGCTGCTAGCGTTGTGTGTGTGTGTGTGTGTGTGTGTGTGTGTGTGTGTGTGTGTGTGTGTGTGTGTGTGTGTGTGTGTGTGTGTGTGTGTGTGTGTGTGTGTGTGTGTGTGTGTGTGTGTGTGTGTGTGTGTGTGTGTGTGTGTGTGTGTGTGTGTGTGTGTGTGTGTGTGTGTGTGTGTGTGTGTGTGTGTGTGTGTGTGTGGTGACTCTGTACTAAGTATTGCTATACTTTGTCCCCACAAGTATAGTAAACGTATCTACAAGTTCACAACGTGACGATGTAGATCGGCTAGTTGAGCTATGCAAAAGTGTTTTTCAAAATAGGAAAAAAAAGACGAAGTTTAGGGATGAGTGGTTTAGCATAATGGAGCCCCTTGTACTGTATGTTGGACCGGGTTGGTACGGTAGATGTAAGGGCACAAAAATAATAATAATAATAAAATAATAGTGTGTATGTGTGTGTGTGTGTGTATATATATATATGTGCGTACGTGCAGAGGGGGGGGGGGGGGGGGGGGGGCCCAATACGAGCTTATGTGGGGGCCAATAAGGGCTTGTGGGGGGCCAATAAGGGCTTATATGGGGGGGCAATAAGGGCTTGTGTGGGGGGAAAACAAGGGCTTGTGTGGGGGGAAAACAAGGGCTTGTGTGGGGGACCAATAAGGGCTTATGTGGGGGGGCAATAAGGGCTTGTGGGGGGAAAACAAGGGCTTGTGTGGGGGACCAATAAGGGCTTATGTGGGGGGAAAATACGGGCTTGTGTGGGGGGCCAATAAGGGCTTGTGTGGGGGGCCAATAAGGGCTTATGTGGGGGCCAAAAAGGGCATATGTGGGGGGCAAATAAGGGCTTGTGTGGGGGGCCAATAAGGGCTTGTGTGGGGGGCAATAAGGGCTTGTGTGGGGGGCAAATAAGGGCTTGTGTGGGGGGAAAATAAGGGCTTGTGTGGGGGGCAAATAAGGGCTTATGTGGGAGGCCAATAAGGGCTTGTGTGGGGGGCAAATAAGGGCTTGTGTGGGGGACCAATAAGGGCTTGTGTGGGGGGCAAATAAGGGCTTGTGTGGGGGACCAATAAGGGCTTGTGTGGGGGGCCAATAAGTGCCATTGGCCCTTCAAGCCGAACATTTGACAAGTAATGATAAATGCCACTATCATAATGAATTATCTTTTAATCTGCCATCAGTCTGTTTTAGTTTCAGACTAATGACAACATATTTCTTATTTTACTGTCCAATGACATGAAATGGCACAAGGGAAGGACTCCACAAAAAGACCACCCCCAAAAATCGGCGCGCGCGCCCACACATGTGCCCTTTTTTGGAGTTTGAGCCCCTGCCCCCCTAGTGCTCTCTGCACGGCCCTGGTGCGTGCGTGCGTGTGCGTGCGTGCGTGCGTGCGTGCGTGCGTGCGTGCGTGCGTGCGTGCGTGCGTGCGTGCGTGCGTTGCACATTGCACAAATTCTCGTTAGACGTGCAAACATGCTTTTGTTTTCTCGTGACTTGATTACTGCAATTACTGGCCTGCCAATGAAAACTGACAGACATAATTGTTTTGTAAGGTTTGAATAAATATTTGAAGTTTTTCAAAAAAAAACTTGGGTTAAGGTCAAAAAGTAAGTATGCCATGGCAAAAGTGCCATTTATAAAACCGTACCGTACCACTATACTCCTCACAAGAATACCAATACAAACGCATGGTGTATGGGCGCGGCCGAAACGGAGGATTATCTAGCTTTGTGATGACGAGCGAGGATCTCTTCCTGGGAGAGAGGGCCATTTAATGATGGGGCCCTGTGGTCCCGTGGGGCTCCTGGGCACTTAGCAGGGGGGTGGGGGGACGGCGGGGTGGCGTTCACCCATAGGCCCGCGGTACGAGAGGGAACTCATTACCGGCGTTCAGTCACCAGACAGGACAGTCAGCATGCTAGGGCTGCTAGCCCATTTAGACCTGAGGACGCATCTGTGTCACCTTTATAGCTTTTTAACCACTTTAACCCTTATTTTTTCAAACTTTAGCTGTTGAAAAATAGCAGATCTACAAGTTCGTATGAGCTTGTAGATCTGCTATTTTTTAGAAAAATCGTGAAAATGTGTGCAAATCTTTGGATATATATATTCTTTCACAACAAACGTTTTTTTATCTTTGCTTCTGGGGGCTCCCTGGAACAACGTATTATTTTCAGATTCGGGTCGCGGTACAAGTACATATAATTTTGGGTGTCCTTGATATGAAAAAGTTTGAGAACCACTGATACAATCATAGGATTTTAAGAAAACTGTCATGATTTAGAAGACATTTTGTAGAATCTGCTCTCGGGTCTTAATAGGCTAGAAAAACCACAAGGGGCACCTCCTTTTTCCTCATAACTACATTCACACACGGAATCGACCGGCGCTCCCCTGACACTGCTGCTGTTTTCCAGTGGCGGAAAGTAACCAAGTACATTTACTCAAGACAAGTACTGTACATGTACTGTATGTACAATGTTGAGGTATTTGCACTTTACTGGAGTATTTACAGTCTCCAATATTTTTGCTTCTACTCCTCCACGACATCTCGCATCTGCTTGTAGATCTGCTATTTTCGAAATATTTGTATACATTCGAAAACTTGAAATGGGACATTCTGCATAGTGAATACTTTATATTTTGGGTACTTTAAGTACATTTTGATGCCAATACTTTTGTACTTTTACTCAAGTACATTTTGAATTCCGGACTTTTACCTGTAACAGAGTCGTTGACTCGTTCTACATTGCAGTATTGAAACTTTTACTTAATGTAAAACATTTAAAAAAAATCACACTCGTGATAATCATTGGTTGCATTCATACACTCTTACACGTTTATCACAAATGGACAAAATAACACTTTATATGTTCTGTATATTGTTTGTTTTCTGCATTTCATGTTAAGTGTCATAACAGTTTGATATTATAGTACATTATAGCCTATACGTGTTCTGCCGGATTATAAATTGATTGCTTAATTGATATAAAGGTAAGGAAAAAGGGAGATTGGGGTTGATTTAATCATTATCCCAATAATGATATTAACCCATTTAGACCCGAGTTAAAAAACATTCACTTTGAAAGAACATATATTCAAATATTTGCGCCACATTTTTACGATTTTTCAAAAATAGCAGACCTACAAGCTCGTAGCGCGCCACTCGGTGGCGCGCTATGAGCTTGTAGATCTGCTATTTTTCAATAGCTAAATTATAACATAATGTTTAAAACACCAAAAGGGGTTCCCGCCCCAAAATAGGTTAACCTTTTTTACAGCCAAGCAGATCGTTTTTCAGCGTCACCACTTTGGGTACTATTTCAATAGTCGTGGCGGAGACTGATTCAGACAATCGCTAAACGGTTTAATGTAACACTCTTTACGAATGAGAAATGTGTAGAGAATGTTGTGAGAATTTGTAGAGAATGTTCAAAGTAAATGGTAAAATGGTAAATGGTGCATTTATATAGCGCCTTTATCCAAGGCGCTTTACATAGATTGTGCATTACATTCACCCATTCACACACACATTCATACACCGATTGCGCTGGAAGCCATGCAAGGTACCAACCAGCACATCGGGAGCAATTTGGGGTTCAGTGTCTTGCCCAAGGACACTTCGACATGTAGACAGGAGGAGCCGGGATTCAAACCGCCGACCCATGGATCATTGGACGACCTGCTCTACCTCTTGAGCCACAGTCGCCGGGATGCAGTCTCCTTACAAGTCCATATGGTTACATCTCTGCATCTTCCGGGTGAAATTAAGCCATTTTGGGGCGGGAACCCCTTTTGGTGTTTTAAACATTATGTTATAATTTAGCTATTGAAAAATAGCAGATCTACAAGCTCATAGCGCGCCACCGAGTGGCGCGCTACGAGCTTGTATAGGTCTGCTATTTTTCAAAAATCGTGAAAATATTTATTTCAGAAAACTGGAGGATTTAGAAGACATTTTTTTTTAAATTTTGACGTCGGCCTAAATGGGTTAATACTGGAGATTGCATATGACATCTCAAGTCAAGCCAAGCCAGAGAGATATATTCCAGAGAGAGAGACACACACACACACACACACACACACACACACACACACACACACACACACACACACACACACCGAGAGAGCGAGAGAGAGGTGTTGATATCGAGTCAAAGAAGTGGCTATTCCTAGAATGCTGGTGTTCTGTACCTGCCACATCTACATGACAGCTAAAGGCATGAGGCAGCCAGCTAATCACTGCAGTCTGCATCCCGGCGTTCTGCAGGGACAGTGACAGTCACACACTGAGCAGATGAGCCGTACATCTGGGCAACCGCCACCAGCGTGCCTTCATCCTCCCCCCCCCCCCCCCCCCCTCCCCTCCCACGCCGCAGGAGTCGGCAAGGAAAGCGATGAAAGCCACGCATGCACGTGCACAACGCTGCCATGATACATGACAAGCAGCGGAAAGAGGAGGAGAGGGATCTTGGGACTCTTTTTTTTTTCTTTTTCGGTGTAGATAAAAGTCTACAGATATGACAACGAGAATGCAGATCACACGTGTAACACGAACACGAGGAAAGAAAGAAGAGTTCCTTTTATTGAGCCGGTGGGGGGAATTCAGTTCCAGCTTCACCCGATTGATGGCCATGTTGAGCATGCGAGCTATAGGGGAAGCAGTCGGTGTCTTTTTCTCAGGGACACGCTGACGTATAGAGCGAACATAGAGTGCATAGGCTGACCTTCTCATTCCCAGGCAGCATGTAAAAGGCATGGGCGTACATGTATGGTGCCGGGGAGAACAACCTCGCTCTCAATGTCAACAAGACAAAGGAGCTGCGTTGGTGGACCTCCGGAGGCCTGCGGGGAGACGTCGACGACAGAGCGGCGGGTCAAAGATTTAAAGTTCTTTTGGAGTGCACGTCTCTCTCTCTCTGAGGACCACAAATGGGCCACACATACGCACACACACCACGCGCGTGGTTAAAAGGGCTCAGCAGTGCCTCTACTTTCTCTGTTGCCTGGATAAATTCGGGGTAAAGCCCACCCACCGTATCCTCCTAGGTGGCATTCGACTGCATCAGGCAGCGCCACCCTGAGGTAGAGCTGCGTCATGCAGCGCCACGGTATACGGGGCGCTGCAGCGGGGCCACCCTCGACCGCCAAAGCGATCTGCAAGCTCACAATGCGTCGTATCGCGACGCATTGTGCGCTTGTAGATCGGCTATATTCAAAATGGCCGAAATGTACATGTGTTTAATGTGGTTAATGTATGTTTTGTAATAATAATCAAAATCTACAAAGTAACTATTAGTAACTAAAGTTTTCAAATCCATGTAGTGGAGTAAAAAATAAAATATTTGCCTCTGAAATGTAGTGGAAGTAGAAGTAAAAGTACTGGCAACTGGAAATACTCGAGTAAGTACAAATACCTCAAAATTGTTACTTGAGTAAATGTAATTCACTGTATACACCGCTGGGGACCGCAGTACATGGAGAGACGCTGTGGAGCCGACCGAGGCTGAGCCAATCATCGAGGACATTATTCACCCTCGTCCACACAGCCGGCAATCTGGTTCTCACCGCTGCAGCTGTGTGACCAGACAAAGTGACACCGGCCTGTCAGAATCCATAGCGGCAGACATCTCTGCACATCGTTCACGTGAGACTGTTGAGCTGCTGCTGAGCCCCCCCCCCCCCCCCCCCCCCCCCCCGGCCTGTCGCCATGTAGCTTTGGCACATGGAATGGTGATTTTTTAGTGGTGCAACCACTCCAAGGAACAGCAATGTCCGTGTCCGTGTGACACCTATGTGACTCGTGTTAACCTATGTATGTGTGTGACTCATGTGTGACTCATGAGTACCAGTAGGGGCGCTGTCGATCCAGAAACAGAGAGAGAGAAATAGTGCTGCACTGTTGCCTGCTAATGAGAGAGAGAGGGGGGGGTGTAAGGGGGGGAGTTGCACCACTCAGTTCATACGGGTGTGATTTTTTTTATTATTACTGCTGTTACTGTATTATCCCATTTTGACCTGAGATCAGATTCTAAAAATGTCTTCTACATCCTGACAGTTTTCTGAAAAAGCTATGTTTCTATGTCAGTGGTTCTTCGATTTTTCAAAAATAGCAGACCTGCCACTTGGTGGCGCGCTACGAGCTTGTAGATCTGCTATTTTTCAATAGCTAAAGCATAACATCATGCTAACACCAATAGGGGTTCCCGCCCCAAAATGGGTTATGCTGGATATGTTTTCCACCTACATAAGAAGCATTTTGATGGCACCTATCCATTGCAAGTATTTTTTTTTGGGCTTGTAGATCGTTTATTTTATACCATTGTACAATAAAGTATAATGCAACAATCAGACTAATCGATTTAAGTCGATTATTAAAAAAAATACTTCGTGTTGATTTGTTCATGATGATCTTGATTATTTGATTATAGGCTACATGAGCAACATTTTGTCAGTTATTGGCTCTAAATGATGGTTTTGTATGCGTACTGTATGTCAGGGGTCTTGATTGATTGATTGAAGTGTTTATTAACAGTTTGGAGAATTACAGTACATTTCAAGCACAACTCGATACAAAACTGAGGACGACACCATAAAGCATTACACTCGTTTACAATAGGGTCCACCATGTTCAATTAATCATGAAGGAGTCAAAGGATTTGCATGTCTTAATGACTGTTGGTAGGGCGTTCCACATTTTGGTGGCATAGGAGCGAAAAATAATTCAGTCCCTTGTTTGTGCCGAATCTGGGTTGCACATGGTTAGTTGAACTCCCTCTGGTGTTGTGGGTGTGGACTTTTTTGACATTAAGGAAGTATTTAGACAGGTACATGGGTATCTTGGTGGTGTATCGAATCTTGTGGACCAGACCCATTGCAAGATGCTGTACTCTGTCGTCAACCAGCTAAGCCAGATTCCAGCTTGTCAAAGTGGGCAGGGGTGAGGTGGGTTCGGGGAGTGAGGCCAAGTAGTAGCCTGACCAGTTTGTTTTGGGAAGTCTGGAGCCTTAATAAAGACTAAAGAAGCGCTAGTTTCTTTATTTAGTAACGCTCCTCTCAACTGGCCGGTCTCAATCATAACATTACGTTACATAACTGTCATATGATTGCTTGAACCCAGATACAGACAGGAGACAGACAAGTTGGAGTCTTTAGAATATAGATTTATTATACTTCTGACATGAGGAGCAGAGCTGAGTGAGCAGAGGCAGGTGAGGCAGGCAAGCGTCCAGTTCCAGGGTGGTTCAAGGTCACTGTGAAGACAGGAGAATAGATGTAAGTATAACAGAATAGCACACTGAGATAGAATGATGCTGCTAGCCCGGGTAGAACAGGACTGACTAGGTCCAACAGAGACGGATGATCTGGCAGGGCGTGAAGGGTTGAACCTGGCTTTATAGTTGAGCTGATTGGTTGCCTCCGCCTCCTCTCCAGCACCTCTGTCTGCACTCCTATAATTAGAGGATAGGTTAGAAAGAAGGGGAGGAAGACCGGGTAGGTGTGGCAGACGTGACAATAACATTGGGATTTATGTTACCTGCTTCCTGTTACCTGTTTCCTGGTCATGTGACCTGAGTAACCAATACACATGACAGCAGCGTGTGTGGCAGCCAATCAGGACTATAGGTCCTCAGTATGACTCATGTATGACTAGGTCTTCTACATTTCATGAGCTGTTGTTAGTCAGGTTTCACCTGACAACAAGTATTCGTTACTGTGCTACTACTATAACACATTCTGGGCGGGAACCCCTTTTGGTGTTTTAAATAAGCATTATGTAATACTTTAGCTATTGAAAAATAGCAGATCTACAAGCTCATAGCGCGCCACCGATGTCAGGCCTAAATGGGATAACACATTCAGAAAAGAATCAAACAAAGGTTGAGAACCCCTGTACTACCTCGCAACGCGTCTTGGTGCGTGGTGTGACTGTGGCGCACACACACACACACACACACACACACACACACACACACACTAATTGCCAGTCTTTTTTCCTCACACAAACATCTATATTTGGGAGCCTGTGCTAAGAAACAGTGTGAAAGGATTTTAATTGCTTCTGCCAAAGCCTCTCTCTCCATGGTGGATGTCCAACCTCACCAGATGAATCACAATAAGATGTTGATGGGCTTGCTCTGTGTGTGTGTGCGTGCGTCTGCCTGCCTGTGTGGCGTGCGTGCATTCGTGCGTGCTTGCATTGATATACTCATGAGGGCCACAATGTCCCCACACAAGTATAGCCGAATTTGAAGAATGGACAATTTTGTCCATGGTCCACTACAAGGCAAATGGTGGTTTATATCATGTATTTTAGACTGAAGCTTATGATTAGGAACATGTTGGGGGTTAGGGTTTATAATTAGGGGTTGCAAGGGGGTCTATTAGTTGTGCAGCGATGTACTTTACCTCAACAAAACAATTGCCAGTATACAAGTTAGCAACGCGTCGACACCGCGACGCGGTGTGAACCCACTTTCAGCTAAGCTGTGCTATGTGGAAAGGATGGACACCCGCACACCGCCACTTGCATGGTTCAGAGCATTTTTATTTTTTTTATCAAAGTTTCTTTATTCATTTTTCAAGTCACATGAGTCCAAAATAGCACACATTTTTCTTGAACTTTTTTTTTTACCCCTCCCTCCCCCCCAGAGTATCTTGTACCATTAACAATGAAATAAAAGGCACATACAAATGGTTGTAAATGGCTTTTTAAAGCACCAGTGTACCCTCTTGTGGAGTAGCGAATCTCAGAGCATTTATTTAAGAATAAGAAGCAACGTTTCGGTCTTGCGACCTTCCTCAGGCCGCAGGAAGGTCGCCTGAGGAAGGTCGCAAGACCGAAACGTTGCTTCTTATTCTTAACTAAATGCTCTGAACCCAGCAAGTGGCGGTGTGCGGGTGTCCCTCCTTTCCACATTGTATATGCCTCGTCGTCGTCCTCCACAGACGCGTGCGCGCGCGTGCGGACGATGGTGTGTGGGTGGCCACATGAATGCATGTTACGCGATGACATAAATCGTGCCGTCATTTTGAAGCACTTGTCACTGCGGTTCGACACCAGTGAGTGGTGTCACACCACACACTAAAACGGTGTGTGCACTTTTGAGGTGTTTCCAAGTGCTTGTCAAATACATTTAGAGAAGCATAAATCCATGGGCAGAAGCACATTCATGGACCTGCACAGTTATATATCCTGTGAAACACTTGCACATTGTCACTGAGAAACCATGTATCTCCACATGTGGATGTTGCTTCATAAATTAATGCTCCAATTTATAATTTTGAAAGTTGCTAAAAAAACTCTAAACAGTTATCGAAAAATAAAAAGTACATAAAAGCATGCCCAAAATTGGCACGCTGTGGTTTTAAAAAGAGAGAAAACCCGCACACTCATATGCTCCAAAAGATAGGTTTATTGACGACGTTTCGAGCCAAGGCTCTTCATCTGGTCAAACTCAAGTTGTCAGTGATTTTAATAAATATTCAAAGTATCAACAACTTTACATAACTGGATTATTATTATTATTATTTAAACATGGTTTTGGACTTACAAGGTTTCTGCCTGACAACTACCATTATGCTATCTATCATTGACTGTGTGTTCACACCTGGTGCAAATTAAGACACTCTCTGTCTCGTGTGTGGTCAGTCTATATACCAGTGGTGGAAAGTAACTAAGTACATTTACTTAAGTAATGTACAATTTTGAGGTATTTGTACTTTACTTGATTATTTCCAATTTCCAATACTTTTACTTCTACTCCACTCCACATTGTGAGCTTGTAGATCTGCTATTTTCGAAAAGATTGTTATACATTTGAAAACTTGAAATGGGACATTCTGCACAATGATTACTTTTACTTTTGGTACTTTTAAGTACATGTTGATACTTTTGTACTATATTTCTATATTGCAATAATGGTTTTGTACTATATTTCTATATTGCAATAATGGTTTTGTACTATATTTCTATATTGCAATAATGGTACTTTTACTTAAGTAAAATATGTCTTTTCTCACCACTGGTTCATCTGCACTGGGGCTGCGTACACACCTAAAGAACAAATGTTCGGTCCGTGTGCGATGCCTGATTGCTATTTGATTGCTGCTCCAATTCATTTTCAATGGGAGTCACGTCGTTTGATCGGACAAACCTGTCCGATGTGGGGGCGGAGGGCACAACAAACACATCGGACACCTTGTAGTCAAAACAGCCAACGAACAGGGTGGGACTTCAGATCGGACAGAAGGGTGGTTTTTAACCGCCAACTAATAGGAGAGAACTTCCGTTCTTGACAGCACTGGGTGGGGTTTAGGCTGTAGTCTTCTGAGTTACGTGACACAGACTATTATATCGCTTGTTTGTATGTCTTCTTTTGGCTACGGCCATGCGTAACTTGGAGAGTCCAAGTTGCGCACGGCTGTCTCCAGTGAGTGAGTCCAGTCTGGTACTAAGTTCTATTCTATATACAGAAATACAGGACGATAGCCAAAATAGCCGTCGGGCCTCGGCAGTTGTGAGGCTGCATTAATAATTAGTTCTAAAATGTCTTTTTTACGGGGATCACTATTGATTTTAATAGTAGACGCATATATGTCTATGAGTAGCCTAGAGTAGAAATGTAATGGCAGCGTACGAGGTTCACATGCGCAAATATAACAGTTATCGACACGAATGGTACTTACGGTATGGTACACGATGTAAGCTTGTAGATCTGTTTATTTTAAGCATGCGCCACCGCCACCACGCAAAGTTATGACGCGCGCACATGTGGGGGGAGAGACCCGATATATTTTATAGCTCTATGGGAGAGACGCAGACAGAGAAATATTTAAAATCATCCTGTCTCGCTCTAGCACACGGCCGCACGCATAAAGAGCCAATGGAGCAAATGTTAAATAAGCTACACAGGTGGTCCTAAATGATTAATTGATTACATCACTATAGCAAAAGACGTGATATAGGTCAACTGCAGCGGAGCTGTTCTGACTTGAAGCTTAACTGACCAGCACGGCTTCAAGTTTAAACCATAAGATGACATGGAAATGCCCGTCGATTTGATGCGCAGAAATAACATAGACCTATATCGAATCAGGTTAAGGTGCACACATGGAAGAAAAGTCCTTTTTATCGGGATTCGGGGATACTTTGTTGTAGGCTATACGTCTCCGGTGAATTGTATGCACCAGCAGCAAGCACATTATTGTTCAAACACCTGCTCCTCTGTTCATCTGTTGTCTTATTTGGCTAATAAAATAATTATTAAGAATTAATGCAATTTCAAGTTGTTCTCTTCTCTCTGTGTGACTGAAGGTTGCGCCCAAAAATTGTAGACAGTGATTTCCCGCACCCCCTCATGACTCATGTTATTTTTCCCTCCGTCGTAAAATGACCTTTTCTTTTTTCACTATTTGGTTCGCTTAACATGTCCACGTGTCTTTTGTTTACATATTTGGTACGCTTTACAAAGTCCAGTGTGAACACCAAACGGACCAAAATCAAAATGCAAATATTTGGTCCTTGGTCCTTGATCCGGACCTTCTAAGTGAACTTTGAGTGTGAAAAACGGCCTCGACAAACTACCGCTAGCTGCTGCTGCAGTCAAGAAAACTACACTGAACATATGTGCATCTATTTCCGCGTATCGTAGCACCGCCCAAATCGCGCAAAGCATTGTGGGACATGGAGGCGTCAAATCATAAAAATGTAATCAGTGGTCGGTCGGACAGATCAATGTGTCCGACAGGTGTGTACGAAGCCTGGGAGTGCACGGTCTTCAGACTTTGACACGCGTTGGTGTATTTTAACCCATTAAAGGTAGTGTAAGTGATTTTCTTTGGTTAGTCAAAATATGACCTGTCAAATATGACCCCCCCCCCCCCCCCCCCCCCCCCCAGTCAAAAACCTCTGTTTTAAATAGACACTAGTGCTTTCTACGGTGTTTTTTGGGGCCCTAAGGCCTGACTCACACGTGCACAACAGATTGATGTATGCTTGTTGTATGAGACTTGTTTACTGATGCAAGCTCTCAATTAATTTCCAATGGGAGTCAGCATGGTTTGATACAACATTTTTGTTGTATGAGGGGGAGGGGGGCAGTCGAAACGCAGCCGAAAGCCATTCAACAAAAATGTTGTGTCAAACCATGTGACTCCCATTGGAAATTAATTGCGAGCTTGCATCAGTAAACAAGTCTCATACATCTAGCATGCATCAATGTTGTATGCTAGATCGAAAGGTGTGAGTCAGGCCTAAGGATGAACAATATGAATATCAACATCCTAATACTGTCCAATACTTCGATACGGATGAACCCCCAGTCAAAAAATAATAAAAAATAAAAATAAAAAGAGTGAAATAGACACTCGTGCTTTCTGAGGTGTCATTTGGGGCCCTAAAGATGAATACAAATTTAGGTAACACTTGCTATGCATCCCAAATAATCTAATGTGTTATGATAAAGTTCATGATTATAATCATGAACTTTTTATTATAATGTAACATTTAACATTTATAATAATTTATTAATACATAGCAAGTTATGAAGTATTATAATACTTGATATTATAAGTCATAAAGTTTACAATGTGTTATGATTAAGGTTATAATGTTTTATGATTAAGATTATAATGTATTATGATTATTTATGAGCTCTTATAAATATAATTATACATGGTTATGAGAAGATTATAATGTCTTATAAGTGTGTTCATAATGCGTTGTAAACATGGGATGTGTTACCCACGTATTCCCGCCTCTTGGTCAGACATTCTGTGTCTACCTGACTCGTGTTTAAAACCCATTTTGGGCGGGAACCCCTTTTGGTGTTAGCATTATGTTATGCTTTAGCTATTGAAAAATAGCAGACCTACAAGCTCATAGCGCGCCACCGAGTGGCGCGCTACGAGCTTGTAGGTCTGCTATTTTTGAAAAATGTAAGAACGACTGACATACCTGTAGGAACATAGCTTTTTCAGAAAACTGTCAGGATGTAGAACATGGGTTCCCAAAGTGGGGTCCGGGGACCCCTGGGGGTACTTGAGGGGTACCTAGCTCAATTAGAGATAGAAACCAAATGGACCCTTATGACTCAGAGTTAAATTAACAGTGGTTTTACAATATAAAATGCGGTACCAGAGATAGAAATGCCATTAAATCGGGGGTCCGTAGCATACTGCGTGTGAAACTGGGGGTCCATGAAATTAATGTTTCGGAATCACTGCTATAGAGCCGTAAAAATCCTCCCTTATCGGGGTCACTGGCATAATGTTTTCAACTGGGGGGTCCGTGGCCTAATAAATGTTGATTTGGGGGTCCTTGACACGAAAAAGTTAGGGAACCACTGATGTAGAAGAGATTTTTAGAATCTGATCTCAGGTCAAAATGGGTTAACCATGCATGTGAACCTAGCGTCCCTAGCAGTGGTGGGACAAGAACTCCAATTGTTCAATGCAGAAATAACTCTGTTACAACTAAAAGTCTGGATAATCAAAATTTACCTGAGTAAATGTTCAAAAGTATTGCCATCAAAATATACGTAAAGTACTGTAACAAAAGTAAAAGTACTTTTGTTATGCAGAATGACCCTCGTCTCAAATGTTTAAAAGTATTTTGAAAATGGCAGATCTTACAATCTCACTCGGCTTCTAGATTGGCTATTTTCAAATTGCCAAAGTGATGTATAGAAATTTATATAGGGCAGTTTTTGTGCAAATTCTCTCGCTATAATAAAAATGTCCTTCAGCATTTGATAAATGCTTCCATCTCTTCATTAGTCTGTCCACGGAAGGAACATCCTTACCGCTGCATGCCTTATAATGCCGCCTTCTTCCTCCTCGTGTGCCAAATAAATTCTTCATCCTACAATGGCACATTCTTTGGTTCATCCACTGTATTTGATGCGATTGCATTCACACCTGCGGTAATCCGTCCTCTGGAGCGATTGGCAGCGAGGTGAGACCCCCGTTTTTGGGCGATCTAGAATGTGTTCTTTCTCACCTTTTGTTGTTTGATCCGCATCAGAATTCCAATGAGACTAAGGCCTCACTCAGACCTTTACAGCGTTGTGAGTGTCATGGCCGCCCCAATGCATTTCCAATGGAGGTCACATGGTCTGTTGTATGGCTTTCAGCTGTGTTTCGACTGCCCCCTCCCCCTCACACAACACAAATGTTGTGTCAAACCATGTGACCTCCATTGGAAATGGCATTGGGGCGGCCATGACACTACACAACATTCATCCAACAAGCATACAGCAATGCAGTAAAGGTCTGAGTGAGGCCTTAATCACATCTGCCCCCAACAAAGCACACTTTCCGACAATACGCAGCAGGATTCATTTGAATCACAGTAAAACACCCTGGTGTGAATGTGACCTATAAGAGTATTGGAAATTGGACATACTCAAGTAAAGTACAAACACCTAAAAATTGTACTAATTAAGTACAGTACTTAAGTAAACGTACTTAGTTACTTACCACAACTGGCGCCTAGGCCTCACTCAGACCTTTAAAACATGGCCGCCCCAATGCATTTCAAATGGAAGTCACATGGTTTGTAGTCCACATTTTGGACTACAAGCTGTTGTATGGCTTTCGGCTGTGTTTCGACTGCGCCCCTCCCCCTCATACAACACAAATGTTGTGTCAAACCATGTGACTCCCATTGGAAATGCATTGGGGCAAGCTATATCACACCCTTTGTATACAACAAGCATACAGCAATCTGTTGCGACCGTGTGAGTGAGGCCCTAGAGGTGAAAAAGTATAGTATAGAGGACTGGGTCTGGGGAACCCCAGTCTACTAAGTATATAGAGTTTAAGTCGATAAGGCTCTAACCCGAATAACCCAGCATGTGGACTGTGTACTTACATACATAATGTATTGTGTGTGTGCGTGCGTGCGTGCGTGCTTCATGTACACATGCGTGTGTGCGCATGCGTGCTTCTGTGCATTTGTGTGTGTGCATGCATGCTTCTGTACATGCGTGTGTGCGCATGCGTGCTTCTGTACATGCGTGTGTGCGCATGCGTGGTTCTGTACATGCGTGTGTGCGCATGCGTGCTTCTGTACATGCGTGTGTGTGCATGCGTGCTTCTGTGCATTTGTGTGTGTGCATGCTTCTGTACATGCGTGTGCGTGCATGCATGGTTCTGTACATGCGTGTGCGCATGCGTGCTTCTGTACATGCGTGTGTGCATGCATGCTTCTGTACATGCGTGTGTGCATGCGTGCTTCTGTACATGCGTGTGTGTGCATGCGTGGTTCTGTACATGCGTGTGTGTGCATGCGTGCTTCTGTACATGCGTGTGTGTGCATGCGTGCTTCTGTGCATTTGTGTGTGTTTGCATGCGTGCTTCTGTGCATTTGTGTGTGTGCATGCATGCTTCTGTACATGCGTGTGTGCATGCATGCGTGCTTCTGTATACATGCGCGTGCGTTATATCCCCTGCTCTCCGCTGGGCCGTTCTCCCCTGATGATCGGCTCTCATCCTCGGCGGAGCTAGGCTTAATTCCGTTTGCTCTGCTCCATGCTGATTAGAAGGGACTGACACGTCCGCTCCACGGGGAGTTCGTTCACTCTCTCTCTCTCTCACACACACACACACACACACAACACACAACACACACACACACGTGCGCACGCTGCTTATCGCTGTCCGAGCACTTCCATTACCATGTCTTTGAGGGCCCTCTTTGTAATTGCCTCCCTTTATTAGTTTGCCTGCATGTCAAGCCAGGAGAACAAGTACCCTCTGCACAGCAGGGGCTGAGGCAAGTGCCCCCCCCCCCCCCCCCCCCAGAGCCCCCCCCCCCCAGAGCTGGACATGTTACTGAGGCAAGTGCCCCCCCCCCCCCCCCCAGAGCTGTACATGTTACTGAGACAAGTGCCCCCCCCCCCCCCCCAGAGCTGGACATGTTACTGAGACAAGTGCCCCCCCCCCCCCCCCCCCCCCCAGAGCTGGACATGTTACTGAGACAAGTGCCCCCCCCCCCCCCCCCCCCCAGAGCTGGACATGTTACTGAGGCAAGTGCCCCCCCCCCCCCCCCAGAGCTGGACATGTTACTGAGACAAGTGCCCCCCCCCCCCCCCCCCCCCCAGAGCTGGACATGTTACTGAGACAAGTGCCCCCCCCCCCCCCCCCCCAGAGCTGGACATGTTACTTCTGACATTCACTCCTACCCCACAAGGCAAAGAGATGATTTTGAATTACCGTATTGACGCACTTCCAAACATCAATCTTTCATCAAATTTAGAGGCCCTCATCTATGGAATTCCCTAGATGCTTCACTTAAATCCTCATTATCCTTGTCAATATTCAAAAAACATCTAAAGAAATATCTATATATTTCTTCCTCTCTGTAGATTACATGATTTACTTTGATGTGTTATATTTTCTCTTGTGTGTTTGTTGTTTGTATTGTTTATTTCCCTTTTTTTGTATTGTTCTTAATTGAACTTTTAATCTGTTTTAAATCAATGACCTCTTCCATACAGGAAAGGATTCCAAATAAGCCAGCTGGCTTCTTCCTTTCCTTGCATTGTATTTTTGTTCTTTGATATGTATATGTCTATATTTTGTACTACATGCTAAATAAATAAACCTAAACCTAAACATGCACCCAGTCGTACACACGCACGCATTTGCACACACACACACACACACACACACACACACACACACACACACACACACACACACACACACACACACACACACACACACACACACACACGATTTTTGTAACCCATTTTTCACCCCTGTGTCAATTATCTAATGTGATCCTGGGCTCTACACACCCTCTGCCAACCTTGTCCCCATATATGGGGGGACATGGGGAGAGCAACGGACTTGAACTCATGCTTCCTTCATGCCTGAGTGTCCAAGTTGCTCCTTTACACCTGACAAGGGGGAATTCCCCTGGTTGGACGTATTTTTTTTTTTATGTACTTCATTGACATTTGTAAAAGTATTCAGTGCCAAAAAAGGATAAATCACCCAAAAAAGCCATATACAGTACTTTAGGTTTGTTTCCATTGGGTTCAATTTAACGCATTCAACACCCAAAAGACTAGACAAACATAATAAGAAAAACTGAATGAGAAATAAATTAAATCCATCTTTTGGAGCTTGAGCCGGCGCGTGCAGTGTTTGATAAGGAGACGTGTTGCACGTTGATCACACCATCTGAATAAAGTCATGAATTTTAAAACCTAGCCGACAGGTTCACAGTGTTACTGTTATGGTGATGTGCCTTCACGGAGGGCACAGGAGATTATTAGGCCTGACCTCGAAATTTAAAAAAAATATTTTTTTATGAAAAAGCTCATGTTTCTATATCAGTGGTTCTCAATATTTCATGTCTAGGTCCCCAAAAATTATCTGTAATTGTCCGCCGACCCCCATCTGAAAATATGTTGTTCCAGGGACCCCCCAGCAGAGTAATGTAGTAAGAGAGTGGTGACACGCTTTGATCTCGCCGCAAAGCGGGTGCCTATGGGCAATAGTTCCAAACATTGCTCCAATGGCTGGAACTATTCCATTGAGATAGAATGAGCACTTCCGCATTCCATTGTTACAATGAGAGTGTCATTACTCTCTTTTATACTACTCTGCCCCCCAGAAACATTGAGTTAAAAACGGAAACTCTGAAAGAATATATATTCAAAGATTTGAGGCACATTTTCACGATTTTTCAAAAATAGCTAAAGCATTACATAATGCGAACACCAAAAGGCGTTCCCGCCCAAAATGGGTTAAGAAGGCCTTCGCTGTTTACCTGTGACTTGTGTTTCGATCAGTGGTTGGAAAAAGTACTTTTTACTTGACTAAAATCATCAACGCTGTAAATTATACTCAAATTATACGCCACACATTTTCACGATTTTTCAAAAACAGCAGATCTACAAGCTCGTATAGCGGTGGTACTCGGTGGCGCGCTATGAGCTTGTAGATCTGCTATTTTTCAATAGCCATAATGTTTAAAACACCAAAAAGGGGTTATAAAGTAAATCTGTCTGCACGTCTCCCTCAAGGCTTCACGAGGAGGACAGGAGGTTGAGGCCTCCGCTGGCGACCTTTGACCTGCAGAATCTCCTCTACAACCTGACGGCGCTCACTATCAGCAACGCGGGAGGACACAACTGTAAGTGACTGTGTGTGTGCGTGTGCGTGTGCGTGCGCGTGCGTGCTTGCGTGTGTGCGTGCGTGCGCACATTTATTTTCCCTTCACTTTACTAGAGTATTTCCAGTTTTCAGTTACTTACTTACTACTTCTACCCCACTACATCTCAGAGGCAAATATTATGCTTTTACGCCACTGCAATTATTTGAAGACTTTAGTTACTAGTTACTTTGTAGATTTAAATTATTATATTACTATATATTATATACATTTTGGCCATTTGAAAATCTACAATCTCACAATGCGATGTAATGTAGCCTATAGCCAACAGAGTAGCCGTACAGTGTGCGGCTGTGCGTGTGCCTGCATATTAATCCATTTTGACCTGAAGACGATTCTACAAATGCCTTCTATAAATCCTGACAGTTTTCTGAAAAACCCTATGTTTCTATGTCAGTCGTACTCAAACATTTTCATGTCAAGGACCCCCAAAAATATATGTAATTGGCCGCCCACCCCCATCTGAAAATATGTTGTTCTAGGGACCCCCCCCCCAGAAGCAAAGATTTGGGTTTGGCTCTGAAAGAATATATATTCAAAGATTTGCACCACATTTCCACGATTTTTCAAAAATAGCAGATCTGCTATTTTTCAATAGCTAAAGTATAACATCCTACTGTAAATATGCCACGTCTCTGTGTGTGTGTGTGTGTGTGTGTCTGTGTGCGTGTGCTGTGTGTGTACGGTTGTAATGCACGTAACTCGAGAACTGTTTGCCCCACCGACTTCATATTCGACATACGCGTTCCACACCCCCACAGGGAGTGCAGTGCCCGGACTCGAGTCGGTCGGACCCACGGTTCTCCAGAACCACCACAAAAGGCTCTGGTCAGGCTCTGCCAGTGGGCCTAATCAGCCTAAATCCCCTCACCTGTGCAATTTCCAGCCTCTGCCTCAGCCAATTGATTGCCATGGCAACCCCACACCTGACAATTGATTAGCCTACTTAACCAGTCCACTTTTCACAGTCGGTCAGTTTGCCCTCTTCACACACAGATACAGAGATCTCCATGTGGGACACAGACAGTTACAGAGATCTCCATGTGGGACACAGACAGATACAGAGATCTCCATGTGGGACACAGACAGTTACAGAGATCTCCATGTAGGACACAGACAGATACAGAGATCTCCATGTGGGACACAGACAGTTACAGAGATCTCCATGTGGGACACAGACAGATACAGAGATCTCCATGTGGGACACAGACAGATACAGAGATCTCCATGTGGGACACAGACAGATACAGAGATCTCCATGTGGGACACAGACAGATACAGAGATCTCCATGTGGGACACAGACAGATACAGAGATCTCCATGTGGGACACAGACAGATACAGAGATCTCCATGTGGGACACAGACAGATACAGAGATCTCCATGTGAGACACAGACAGTTACAGAGATCTCCATGTGGGACACAGACAGTTACAGAGATATCCATGTGGGACACAGACAGTTACAGAGATCTCCATGTGGGACACAGACAGATACAGAGATCTCCATGTGGGACACAGACAGTTACAGAGATCTCCATGTGGGACACAGACAGTTACAGAGATCTCCATTTGGGACACACACAGACAGTTAAAACGGGTGCTATGACAAGTTGACAACGGGTATTATTAGGTTCCCAAGTTGCATCGTTCTCAAGTAGCCCGTATTGCCGACAGGAACGTCCAGGTCTAGTGATGCTTAACCCATTCTGGGGCGGGAACCCCTTTTGGTGTTTTAAGCATTATGTTAGACTTTAGCTATTGAAAAATAGCAGACCTACAAGTTCGTAGCGCGCTTGGGGTCCTTGACATATTGAGCACCACTGAACACAGGTATTTCAGAAAACTGTCATGATTATTTCGACGTCAGGCCTAAATGGGTTAAAACACCAAAAGGGGTTCCCGTCCTGGATGGGTGCGTGTAAGTGCGTGCGTGGCAGCACGTGCCTGCTACAGTAGCCTATATGTAGTGCTGCGTGCATTAGCTCACAGCGCGTCTGCCAGACATCCGACTATCCCATGAATCTCTAATACTAATGATATAAGTCATTCTGTTTGAGCTCCTCAACTCCCCACTCATTTGCATGTCATGTTAAGCATGATTGACCCACTTTGCACAGGCAATGTGATCCCTAATTCCTATCTATCTTATCTTGACTGGCTAGTTGTCTTATTAACACCCATTAAAAAAAGAAATCCTCGGTGTACCAGTAAGGGTCCTTTGGGGTGAATTTGTGTTATTTGAGTTATAAGTGAATACAAACTAAAGATTTATTTTATACTGTGTAGATCAGTGGTCCTCAACCATTTTATCCCATTTTGACCTCAGATCAGATTCTAAAAACGTCTTCTACATCCTGACAGTTTTCTGAAAAAGCTATGTTCTTCGATTTTTCAAAAATAGCAGACCTACAAGCTCGTAGCGCGCCACTCGGTGGCACGCTACGAGCTTGTATATCTGCTATTTTTCAATAGCTAAAGCATAACATAATGCTAACACCAAAAGGGGTTCCCGCCCAAAATGGGTTCAAATCAAGTACCACCTCAGAAAATATTGGGGCTCTACCAAAGAATCACTATAATAAATAACTGATGTTAAAATACAAGACTGTAAACCTTATGCCCCATACTATTCAGCTATGCACAGTTAACACAGGAGGGAAATGTAATTTATTCTCTGATTTAGTTTTTGTTCCATTCCTAATTACGCTGCTGTTTCTAATGAGAATAATCAGTTCTCAAAATTCCTATTAATGGCTAGGTGTGCCGGAGAGCCTATTTCAACCAATTGCTTAATCAGAAGAACTACCTGTAGTGATATAAATATATTTAATTCAATTTGCCTTCAGAGGGGGCTTAAGTACCACCAGTGGTACACGTTCTGTACCACAGGTTGAGAATCACAGGTGTTGATTATCTCTTGGAAGAGAGAACGATGATAACCAGATCTCTCTGTCTCTGTCTCTGTCTCTGTCTCTGTCTCTGTCTCTGTCTCTGTCTCTGTCTCTGTCTCTCTCTCTCTCTCTCTCTCTCTCTCTCTATTTATTTAACCCATTTTGACCTGAGCTCGTAGCGCGCCACTCGGTGACGCGCTATGAGCTTGTAGAATTGCTATTTTTCAATAGCTAAAGCATAACATAATGCTAACACCAAAAGGGATTCCCGCCCAAAATGGGTTAACCTTTATTTAACCAGTAAAAACCACATTGATCTTTTACAAGTGTAAACAGCTCTGCCGGTAACAATAAATACAAGACAATAACAAGGACATATAAGTAACATTCATAAACACAGTATACCCGCTACCTAAGAAGCTCAAGGGAAGAACTAACAAAGTCTAATAACGCGACCAATAAAAGCTAGGAAACACAATTTTGCTAATACACACAAGAATCAAAGAGAACCAACATTTGCTATACCCGTACGAGACGTCAAAGCAGGGGCAATGTCTGGGAGTGAGAAGTGTGCCTTCCTTTTGAAACTCACTAGGGTGGATCATATAGAAGTCAGTTTGAGTTTGAGATTGATTGATTGAAATATGTATTAACAGTTTGCAGAATGACAGTACATTTCAAGCACAAACTCAATACAAAGACTGTTAACTGTGAGTGGACGACCCGATTAAGCATTACACTTGTTTACAAGAGGGTCCACCTTGTTCAATTCATCAAAACATTTAGAGACGTACAAATAGACACTTCTATATAGTCAAAGAACAGAACATGAATTCATCATAAAGTAGGTAAAAAGGGAAAAGAAACATATACAGTGAGGGGGGAAAAGGGGTGGGCGGTGGGGGGGGGGGATTCAGATTTTACGGGGGCCAGTTTCGAATTGCAGCCGTCCGTAGGTGCCCTTTGAGAGCGGCTTTGAAGGAGTCAAGGGATTTGCATGTCTTAATGACTGTTGGTATGGCGTTCCACATTTTGGTAGCATAGGAGCGAAAATAATTTAGTCCCTTGTTTGTGCCGAATCTGGCTTGTACATGGTTCGTTGCACTCCCTCTGGTGTTGTGGGTGTGGAGTCTGTGGACTTCGTTAACATTAAGGAAGTATCTAGACAGGTACATGGGTATCAGTCTGGTCTGTATAGGTCATTCCATGACCAGGGTCAGAAAAATGCATCTCTATCTCTCTATACACCACAGCACTCCGGTGTCGGCGCTGCGATTGGTTAAATATTATCGTAAAGTGCATCCTGCAGCAGAGAAGGATCACTTTTTTTTTTTCTTCTTTTTTGTATTATTCCATTGTTGCGTAATCATGCTGTAGATGTTACTATTCACACTTACTTTCACCCAATATATTTTAACCCATTTAGGCCTGACCTCAACATTTTAAAAAAATCTTCTAAATCCTCCAGTTTTCAAAAATAAATATTTTCACGATTTTTCAAAAATAGCAGACCTACAAGCTCGTAGCGCGCCACTCGGTGGTGCGCTATGAGCTTGTAGATCTGCTATTTTTCAATAGCTAAAGCATAACGTAATGCCAAAATGGGTTAAAGCTGCAATCCGGTAGGTTTTATGCTGTGTGGACACAGCATATGTCCATGTCCTGATGGAGACGGCAACTGTAACACCTCCAGGATTTGATGAACCCCGGTCTCTCGTGTGGGAGAACCACATTTCTACAGGCTTTATAGTTCCGACATACTATTGGTCCGATTGTCATTAGACCGTCAACCTATACCTCAAACCCCAACCTAACCATAACCGCAAGCACGGGAGCAGCGCATGTCCGACCGCACGTCCGACCGTTGTTTCTGCATGTCGGACCTTTGGTGTGTCGGGATCTGCGTGCGCGTCCCGTTTCTACCAGCCAAGACATGTTTTTTTTACTGGCGGAATGTTATTTTAAGGACGTCACACGCACATTGCGCGCGCCTACATGTGCCCATGCGTGCGCACAGAACAGCTCCAACCAGCATTAGAAAATATGCATTTTATTTTACCTTAAAGGAGCATTCAGTGATTTGGGTGATTTGGAAAACCACCCAGTCCGCCCCGGTAACAAAATGTGCACATGCACGCTCTACAGTGGGGGGAAGTGCAACAGGCCAACAGCATGTGCACCAAGGCCCGCCCCCACTCGATCATGATTGGAGGAAGGCCCCTCTCATCCTGATTGGATGAAGGTTTTGCCACCCGCCACCAAAACTGAAACTAGGGTTTTTTTACCCCAGGGGCTCACTGGGGACAGGGAGGAACTCCTTATATGGTCAGCACACTCTATAGTAGGGAGGATTATCCAGAAAAAAAGAAAAAATAAGTGATATTTGAATTAAGTCAAATCACTGAATATACCTTTAATGTGTGATTAATAATTGTTTTATAATAATAATGAATTATAATTATACCTTTACGGGTGTATAAATAGTATTAAACATGTTGCCGGGCCAGATCCACTGTCACTGCTGGTGAATTTCGGACTTTATTTGTACATTTGTAGTACACCAAAGAGGCCCAGGTCTTATTTTGTGCAAAAACGCATTATTGGCTATTTCCCCTACCATAAGCCCTCAATGAGGGTTGGGTTTTAGCACTAATTCGCTTATTTCCATCAAAATAAGTAGTAAAGTGTGCCACTTGGGATACTATTTACATTATGAAGAGAGGATACGAAACAAATAGATTTTTGAGCGATGGAAATATGCCCCATTCAATTCAATTCATTGAGGGCTTATATGGTAGGGGAAATAGCCAATACTGCGCTATTGCACAAAATAACACCTGGACCTCTTTGGTGGGGACGTAACAACTACAAATAAAGGTATGAAAGCCTTCTAGTCTGAAATTCTCCTTTAAGTAGCAACACTAAAAAGGTTGCTTTGAACGACTATCTTTCTCTTCCTCGGCGGTGGCGGAGGCGTTCTCGTTGCGGGCAGATGGGATACCGGCAGCAGCCAGTACTGTAGCCAAACTTCTCTGTTGCTTACCGTGTGTGTGTGTACTGTGTTAAGTGAAGACGCATTTCCACACTCCTGCTACAAACCTGTTAAATGCAAAGTAGCCATCTTGGGTATACTTTGCTCATGAATCGAGGGGAACGCCTTCAAGTGCGTTCAACCGCGCAAAAATATAATGTAATTGGCCGCCGAGCCCCATCTGAAAATATCTTGTTCCAAGGACCCCCCCCCCAATCCCCCCCCCCCCCAGAAGCAAAGATTTGAGTTAAAAACGTTAGATCTGACAGAATATATATTCAAAGATTTTTGACGCGTTTTTACGATTTTTCAAAAATAGCAGACCTACAAGCTCGTAGCGCGCCACTCGGTGGCGCGCTATGAGCTTGTAGATCTGCTATTTTTCAATAGCTAAAGTATAACAAAAAAAGGTGGTGAATAGTATAGGTGTCGCGTGGAGCGACCGACCGACGCCCCCCTGGCTCCAAGCACTGCACTTAGTTACATTCTTTTAATATTTACCGTACAGATTGGTTAAAAATAACAATTTCTTCATTAAAAGGATTTTCCGGGCGCCGTTTTAATTGGGGGGACAAGCGTGACTCATTGCTCGCTGGCGACGAGCCTTGCGTTTCAGATCAGACGTGGAAGCACAACAGACACACACGAAAACAAAGACTTCCGTATGGAACTGTATAAGTCATGCTCCTTCTTGCAAACTTGTTCACGCACCCACACAAACGTGTGCACACACACACACACACACACACACACACACACACACACACACACACACACACACACAAGAACACAATTCAATTGGCATTGCTGCTGCCTCCTTTGCACATCACAGGGGAGGGACTGCTAATGATTTGTGTTAGGTCTTAAATTAGTTCTCAAACAGTGTTAGAAGTGGCTTATCGCTCGCAGGCACGCTCGGCAGGCGCTAATATGAAAGTCACATAAAGCTGTGTACACCCCCCGCCCCCCCCCCCCCCCCCACCCACCACACCCCACCCCCCTTCCCCCACCACACCCCACCCCCCCAGCCACACAGCAATATCCTCAGTGGTGCCATTTATATTGCAAGAGAGAGCGTAACAAATGTAAACCAAATGGACCCGGAAGGGGTTCCATTTGGTTTACATTTTGTACACTCTCTGAGTTGGATTAAAGCTCTCTCTCTCTCTCTCTCTCTCTCCCCCTCTCCCCTCCCTCTCCCTCTCCCTCTCTCCTCTCCCTCTCCCTCTCCCTCTCTCTCTCTCTAGCTCTCTCTCTCTCTCTCTCTCACCCCTCTCCCTCTCCCCATCTCTCTCTCTCTCTCTCTCTCTCTCTCTCTCTCTCTCTCTCTCTCTCTCTCTCTCCCCTCCCCTCCCCCTCTCCCTCCCTCTCCCTCTCCCTCTCCCCTCTCCCTCTCCCTCTCCCTCTCCCTCTCTCTCTCTCTCTCTCTCCGTGGCTCTCAGACGAGCCCCTCCCCCTGCGTGTTCCCAGTCACCTCTGGTTCTCCGTATATTCATCTGGCCTGCTGCTCGTTCGTGCTTTCGCGCCGGCTTCTTTCTTTTAGCACGTTTTAAGCGCAATTATGCTCCAATCCTTCCAACCACTTAAACCCTATAGTATAGTTAAGTGGTGTACCCCCAGGGCTCTATAGAAGAGCCCTCCCCCCGTGTTTTCTGTCCAAGTTAGCTCTTTAAGGCCATAAGAGAATTAAAATAAATACTATTCTGTATTTGCTATGTTTGCCCAAAGGCAACTTACTTTTTCCCCCTTCCAAGTAATGTCGTGGAGTCAAAAACTATAATATTTGTATTTCAACCATAGTGGAGTGAAAGTCTCCCTGTTTGAATGGAAAACTACTGGTGCATCAGAAAAGACCAAGCTAGCCTAGGACCGACGAACGTGAAAGCATAAAACTCCCACGCACCATGTTCAAATGCATAATATCAAGGTTTGTTTATTGCAAAAAAAAACTTGTTTCCCAATATACTTGAGTTTCCTGATTAACACCATGGAGGCCCGGGGCGGAGATCCTCCGTCAAGTTCATGGTCAAGTGCCCAAGCCGGAGAGTGATAAATAGGACGGAGATTAATGATAACAAAACCGTTCGCATCGCTCCACAGCCTAGGAGCGCTTGTTGCCCAATCCGATCACGTGTCAAACAGTGACACGTCATCGAAAATGTTCCCTGCCTTTTTAGCTGACGAAAACGAAAATCTTAAAACGATCATAACTCCCGATCTAAATCATCCCGTCTAATTCTGAAAAAATATCCTGTGTTAGACGGCGCTCCGCAGTCCAGTCGCTAGTTGCGATAGATTTATTCTTACCTCCCGTTGTTGTCGATCGACTCTAGAGTGGTGCTACACAGACATGCACACCAACTTCCGGTGCGCCGGTAAAAGTGGTCCGGGCGCTATAAATGATGGGCACATGGATTAAATGGATTAAATAGGTCCGGGCAAGCAAGGTGTTAACAAACGTGTGGTCCCTGATAAACAAACCTTGATTTTTTTGTATTATTATTTTTCTTGCGGAGACAGACTGCAGAACAGTCGAATGCAGAAGGATTTATTCAACCAAATTTCAGGAAACGTAGAATACACACAGGACTGGAAACTACTAGAGAACACCACAACAACAAGTAGACAGGGAATCACACACAGCTGATAATAATGAACATAGGGATAAGCCGGGAGATTAACAGGAGTAGGACACAGGTGGGGAAAACTATAGTAATCACAGGGAGGTGAGACAACACAAGTAACAGAGGAACCCAAAAGACACTATAGATAAAGACACTATAGATACTATACAAAATAAAGGTACACCATAATAAATCACCACAGTTCATGACAGTATGGTCAAAAAGAGATATTTATTAGATTTGAACCTCACGGCACCTCATGAGATTTGTTGTTAATGCTTGCTTGTTAGTTGGCTAAACTTTCACTATCGCATTACATATCGTGTTTGCTTTCAGCATGGATTTATTACAAAACGGGTTTTGTAATAAATCAAATAGAAAACATGATATGACGAGCTCAGTGGAGGTGAACAGTGGCAATGATCCGAAAGTGCACTGCAACCGTTAATAGCACTAATCAATTTAATCGATCATAGAAATAACTAGAACTGCACTCTGTCGAGTGCCTACTTGCTTGTTGCACACAAGTAGGCCATAAATGGCCTACTAGTGCGCAAGCAGAGCACGCAAGTACTGTCGACCGCTACAAACTGTCATATCTCAGCTTCTCTGTGAAAGAACGTTTGAACGTTTTTAAGCATTTCAAATTCATTCTTTCGTTACGTAATTAACAACAATCAATTACGTAATGTTGTAATTAATACGGATGAGTGGCGGCTTTCGATGGTGACGTATATGTCGATCAGTGTCGGGTGGATTAAAGGAAATGCCTCTATGTATATGTATATGTAATTTGTAAGTTGATTAGCGGTATACTGTGGTTACTTTGCGTATGCGTATGTATCGTAGCAGCATATGACGTCAGGGTATAACTGGTATAACTAGCTCTCAATGATGACGCAATAAAGATGTGGATTAAAGGACCCAATGCCAGGGTGTAATTGGTTTTCGATGGTGACGTAAGGACGATATGTTTTAGTGTCGGGAGGATTAAAGGTAATGCCCCTATGTATACATGTATGTAATCTGACACCACTGCCATATCAAGCACAAGTAGTCATTACGTCATACGCTGGCACGCCGCATACACATACGCGACATACTGGACGAAAACTATTACTTTTATAATTACTATTACTATTAATTGTACGGAGCCCCGGAGTGGCCATTGAGAGAACAAATCACACTTGTGTGAAGTGAGAGGCCCGATCTTAATTACGATGTAATTTGCTACCCTAAACACAAACATTAAAGTTCATAGACTTGGCTGGCAAACAATGATAGTGTACAGACATAATTTGGTGACCCCTGTAAATAAACAAAGGATGCTGCAACTCTGCCCGAGGGGAAAGTTGAGACAGAATGGGACTGGTCGGGCATGTTGGAGACAGATTTGAACAGGGGCCAAACAATGGTGTCCCAGGCAGGTAGCCAGCCTGTACGGAACAGAGGAGAGATAGACAGAACACTGATCTCTTCCGTTCAGCGCTGTTTACTTTTGCAAATGGAACTTTCAGCCCTAATCCCATTTCTGCCATTGTAGTGATCCACAGAATGGAAGCGACAGGGAACTGGGGGAGAGAGAGAGAGAGGAGAGAGAGAGAGAGAGAGAGAGAGAGAGAGAGAGAGAGAGAGAGAGAGAGAGAGAGAGAGAGAGAGAGAGAGAGAGAGAGAGAGAGAGAGAGAGAGAGAGAGAGAGAGAGAGAGAGAGAGAGAGAGAGAGAGAGAGAGAGAGAGAGAGAGAGAGAGAGAGAGAGAGAGAGAGAGAGAGAGAGAGAGAGAGAGAGAGAGAGAGAGAGAGAGAGGGAGAGGGAGGGGGAGGGGGAGGGGGAGGGGGAGGGGGAGGGGGAGGGGGAGGGGGAGGGGGAGGGGGAGAGAGAGAGAGAGAGAGGGGGAGAGGGGAGGGGGAGGGGGAGAGAGAGGATCATATCATCTTTTTTTCTTTTCTTTTTTACTTAACCCATTAAGATCTGAGTCCGATTCTACAAATGCCTTCTAAATCAGTGCGTGGTTCTCAAACTTTCCCCAAATTGAAATATATACATATATGGCCGTGGACCCCCCAGAAGAGAAGACTAGTGTAAAAAAATATATATGTATATTTCACTATTTCAAAAATAGCAGGTGTATACATAATGTGACACACTGCAAGCTTTTTAAAACTATTTGTATAATTTCAGCACCATGGACAGCGCTGTTTGTCGTGCGTTCTCTCGTGCACACCTCCAGTACTATACTATACTACTATACTATACCCATTTTGGCGTCATGATGACGCCATGATGACGTCCTCCGGTGACTCCGTGACGTTCAGGACTAGGCCAGATCCCAGCCCATATGGGGATGATATTTACGTCATTTCCAGGACGTCTTCACCAGCTAAAATAATGAATCTCATTCGGGGGCCAGGTCTGACTAGTTATGATATGACTTAAGTTGATCGGGCCTCGATCGGACTCTCTCTGATTCATCCAGGGACATCCGTCTTAGTGGGCAGATTTTATGTTGGTTGAAATCAGGTGATATTCTGGGCCAGATGTGACTAGTCTTGGTTTGACTTGATCTGTGCCCCAATAGAGACGTCACTGATTCGTCCAGGTCCTGACCGTGCTTGCTGGGTAGCTTTCTTATTGACCCTGATGCCGTTGGCTGTCATTATCTTACATTAATGCACGGTTTCTTTGCTTTTTTTTATGTTTTTTTTGTGGCTTTCGCCTTTATTTTATATTTTTTTATAGAGGGACAGACAGTAGGCTGACAGGAAATGGGGGAGAGAGATGGGGGGGTGGGTGACATGCAGTAAAGGCCGTCGGGATCGGGAGTCGAACCCGCGGCACACTGCCAAGCTTGGACTACCGGCCAAGGTGCCTGGACCGCTGAGCCACGTGCCCAGGCCTAATGCACGGTTTCTATACGTCTGTACTGTAGTTCATCCATCCAACCCATCAAATTCCCGCCAGGCACTGATTATGTTGATTACATATTTAACCCATTCTGGGCGGGAACCCCCTTTGGTGTTTTAAGCATTATGTTATGCTTTAGCTATTGAAAAATAGCAGATCTACAAGCTCATAGCGCGCCACCGCGTGGCGCGCTACGAGCTTGTAGGTCTGCTATTTTTGAAAAGTCGTGAAAATGTGGCGCAAATCTTTGAATATATATTTCGGAGCGAACATTTTTAACTAAAATGTGGCTTCTGGGGGGTGTCCCTGGAACTACATATTTTGAGATGGGGGTCCGTGGCCCAATAGAGATAATTCTGGGGGTCCTTGACATGAAAAAGGTTGAGCACCACTGACATAGAAACATGGGTTTTTCAGAAAAATGTTTTTTTTAATCGACCTCAGTCCAAAATGGGTTAAAGAAAAAACATGATCATCATCAGGTATTATTATTATATAGGAAGACGTTTTTCGATATAGTTCAGCCTCAAGCGACACACACATGCGACACGCACGCACGCACGCACGCACGCACGCGCGTGCGATAACAACCGTTTTGAACATGCAGTATTGTCAGAGGACGTTGGTGCGAAATGAACAGCTTGACATGAACAGGTGCATGTAATGATACAAGTCTGCTGGGGAAAGTTAAATCTATGCCTCTCGGTGTAACACACACACACACACACACACACACACACACACACACACCACAGCGAGCTCTCTCGGAACAGAACACCCAGACTGTTGGACCTTGAGGAGGAGCTAGTGCAGCAGGTTTTGCTTTGAGAGCAGCACGCCGTGTTGAGGGATTCAGTTCAACATGATCTATCCTCGCCCTCCGTGTTTCGTCAGATCTCCCAGTAGACCCATAGCAGCCCTCTGCCGCCATACCCTCAGCCCTTTGCCCCGCCATATACCTTCCCTCCTCCATCCCTCCTCCATGTCTCCTCTATGTTGCTCTCTTGCAATGATTGATTCCATCAACAATTCCCCCGGGTGACTGCATGTGTACGAGATGTTTTTTTTGGTTCCGGTTCCAATCCTGATGTATTTTGACTGCGGACCGACCGTCTGAAAATGTTTGGTGCCAGGGACCCCCCCCCCCAGTGGAGAAGATTTATGTTAAAGAAATCTAGATCTGCTATTTTTTTTTCTTTTTTTCTTTTTTATAAATCATTTACACCGGGGAAAGCATATCTGTGTCCTTTTTAGATTTTAGCGCTGGCTAGTCAAGAATATAGCAGAGCCATGTGTACATCTGCTACTTTTGAACATTTTAGCAAAAGTCTTGAAAGTATGCTGAGAACTACTGATTTTAGAAGGCATTTTGTAAGAATCGGCCTCAGTTCTTAATGGGATAATAATAATTTAAAAAATTGGGAGTGGGGGGGGGGGACATATGCGTTTTCCACCCGACAGCAAACAATAGATAACCCTGACCTGTCCGCTTGTTCCACCCCCTCCTCCCCTCCCCCCCATCCACGGCAGACACGTCCCAGCTGTCGGGAGTGACCCTGGGCTCGGCTGCCTCGTCCTCCGGGCCGGCCCCCGAGCGCCCTGCGCCCTGGGTGGAGGTGTGTTCCTGTCCCGCGGGCTTCGAGGGCCGGCACTGCGAGCGCTGTGCCCCGGGCTTCACCAGGGAGGAGCCTGGCAGAGGGCGGCTCTCGCCGTGTGTGCCCTGCAACTGCCATCAGCACGGACCCTGCCACCCGGAGACAGGTACTGTAAAACACACACACACTGTGTGTGTGTGTGTGTGTGTGTGTGTGTGTGTGTGTGTGTGTGTGTGTGTGTGTGTGTGTGTGTGTGTGTGTGTGTGTGTGTGTGTGTGTGTGTGTGTGTGTGTGTGTGTGTGTGTGTGTGTGTGTGTGTGTGTGTGGCCTAATGTACACAACAGGATGTCATGCAGGGACGACGATTGTAGATCTACAAGCTAACGTGTTGCACCGTGATTATACGTTGTTAGCTTGTAGATCTGTTCTTTTTGTCACGTCACACCTTTGCTTAGTGGTGCTTAACTAAGTACATTTACTTAAGTAGTGAGTACTGTACTTAAGTAACTTTGAGGTATTTCTATTTTACTTGAGTATTTCCAATTTCCAATTATTTTACTTTTTTATTTATGTGTATTTATTTATGTTTTATTATTATTACAAAATATACATTTACCACTTCAACCCTATATACATTTTGGCCATTTGAAATGAGCCTATATCCAAGTTCACAATGCCATGAATTCCAAACATGATCAAAGTATATTCCGGCAGCACCCCTGCAGACTTGCATCACAGCACCGTGGGGTGCCACGGCAGAGAAACCCTGCACTAGAGCCTCATTATTGCCTGAGGTGAAATACTTTATGAAATGAAATGCTAAAAAATGTGTGGGGGAACCCTGTATATACTGTACAGTATGTACTCCCATTGGTGGGAAGCACCTAAGTATACATTTACTACATTTACTTACTATAATGCACTCGATTATTTCCATGTTTTGATACCTTCTACTTCTACTCCACTATTCATCTCACAGGCAAATATTGTACTCTTTATTTTTATTTTTTTATTTTTTACTTTTTTTAAACTTTTTAACTACGATTATTTGACAGTTTTAGTTAACAGTTGCTTGGCAGATTTAAATGATTAAAGATCTGCTATTTCCAGAATATCTTGAAATGTTTTTTTTATACAATTTAAAATGTATATGTTTGAAGTCTGCAGCCAAACACACATTAACTCACTCCGCCGTCTTTTGACGTATTTTTTCCAATGGTGCTCGGCGCCATGACATCCTGACCAAGACGCCCGTGGCCATAGACTCCTGTAATGACCGTGATCTTAAAACACTTTTTTCTCGGGAATTGAGGCTTAGATTGAAGTGTTTGAACAGAATATGGATGTTCGGGGGCTCATTTCTAAAGTGTCACTACCTCACGGTTACAATATTAAAGATGGAGTGCCACAATTTTTGTATTTTTCCAGTTTTTCATGTGTCTATGAGGTGACAGTACTTCATTAGACACCCTGGAGTCGTTTTTATGTGCGATGGTATATTCACTTTGTATTTAGGGTTTCTTCCTGGAGGCTGAACCCTTGACAGTCAAACGGGGCCAATGAAATAAACAGTAATATAGTGACATCACACTATCAGCCCCTCCCCTAACCCCTCCCCCTTTATCATACAACTGTGGGTGCGGCTTCAGTTCAGGTGGATCACCAACCATCACCACCCACCAGGCAAACCAGGCATACTTAATGAACTGGTGGGCGTGCCCACATAAAAACGACATTTTAACAAATACTGTACACTTTTTTGAAAACATTATTCCTCCTTATATAAGAATAAGACATGATGATCATGTTTTAGGGTGTAAAAAAGTTATTAAGTTATTAACGCTTCTGATGACTTTTAAAATGACGGCATGACACATTTGCTTAATTCTGGTTCATTTTGTGATGAATTTTGGACCCCGCTATATCCGGCGGCAGGTAAGTTGCAGCATCGGAGTCAATGGTGGTGGTCAATTTGGTCGGCCCATGACATGAAAAAGTAAGAACCACTACAGTGCAATACTCTCCATCTCTCCTCTCCTACAGTATAGACCCACAGACTTGTGTCTCAATCTGACCTAGTTAGGAGCTGCCTCAAGGCTTATGTGTTTTGTGTGTGTGTGTGTGTGTGTGTGTGTGTGTGTGTGTGTGTGTGTGTGTGTGTGTGTGTGTGTGTGTGTGTGTGTGTGTGTGTGTGTGTGTGTGTGTGTGTGTGTGTGTGTGTGTGTGTGTGAGGTCTGAATTAGGACTGGTGTCATTGCCTTTCTGCCTTCGTTCGCCTCAATAAATCTCGCCAGCCTCCCCCTCGCCAGCCTCCCCCCCCCCCTCCCCCTCGCCAGCCTCCCCCCTCCCCCTCCCCCTCGCCAGCCTCCCCCCCCCCCCTCCCCCCTCCCCCTCCCCCTCGCCAGCCTCCCCCCCCCCCCCCCCCCCCTCCAGCCTCCCCTTCCCTCTGTTAATGAAGTCGAAATTCAACCACACATTCTCAAAGTCTCGGCTGACTTTTTCCAATCCATATAGTTCTATCAGTGTTTGTAATTGTTCCGTCTCTCTTTTCCCCAAACATATTGATTCTTATTTATTCTCCCATTTTTACATTTACTATGCCCAATGCCCCTGTGAACGATGTGCGGCGGCCGCACATCGTTCACATCATTCGCATCGGGCACATCAAAATGTGAACAATAGTATAAAAGTAGGCTACTCATTGTGCAGAACCCTGCAGAATGTGTTTAAATCATATCTTCTCTTGTGCGGGTCCCTCATGGCACCAAACATTTTCAGATGAAAATGTTTGAGAACTATACTGACATAGGGGGGGCACGGTGGCACAGTTGGTAGTGCTGTCGCCTCACAGCTAGAAGGTCCTGGGTTCGATTCCCGCTCGGGACGCTGTGGGTGCTGGCGGCGTGTTTCCTCCTCCGCGTCATCAGTACCCATACCCGAGGCGGGGTTGGCGAAAGGGCCTTTCTGTGCGGAGTTTGCATGTTCTTCCCGTGTCCCCTAGGGTAGGTACCCTCACAAAAACATGCAGTAATCCTGGTCTCTAAACAAACTGCCTCCCCCTGGCCAGCCGGGGCGCCTGATGGAGGGGAAAGGAACTGGTTGGAATAACGTGTTCCTTCCACGTGCTACGTCCAACCAGGGAAACTCCCCACTGTCACGTGGAAAGGAGCAACTTCGACACGCAGGAAGGAAGCATGAGTTCAAGTCCGTTGCTCTCCCCATGTCCCCCATATATGGGGACTAGGTTGGCGGAGGGTGTGTAGAGAGCCCAGGATCACATTAGATAATTGGCACAGGGGTGAAAAAATGGGTTACAAAATCGAGGGATAAAAATTTAAGGAAAAATAATATACTGACATAGGGTGTACAGAAATGGTACCAGCATATATGAGGACCGACTATTATGCATGAAGTGCTCCTATAATATAGCTTGCAATAGATAAATGTGTGTAGAATAGAAGTAAATGTCAGCCATTAATTATGCCCTCTCTGTTTGGCTGTTACGTGCGCGTTTCCATGGGAAGTAATCAATCAGAATTTGGGAGGGGAAATGGAGATGACTAATTTAATAGTAGAAAAGACACGCTTTCATTTTTCATACTGAAGAAAGGAAGTGAAAGAAAGAGATGGAGAGAGGGAAGACGTGCGTGCGTGCGTGCGTGCGTGCGTGCGTGCGTGCGTGCGTGTGCTGCTAAAAGTAACGAGTTAGTTTTGGCAGGGAGTAATAAGTAGTGTAACTATATTACTTTTTTTAAAGTAATAAATGACTGTTTAAGAGTAACTTTGACAACGTGCTTGTGGTCCTCGCAGCAGAAGCAGAAGCTCACACGCACACGTTAGTTACTTGACAACACTGGCCACAAGTGTACTGCCCTATACAAATCCATGAGTGCAGTAAATATGCTCAAGATGAAAGATCATTTTCTTTACTTCAACTGGCAAAAAAAATGAGTTATAGGTATACAAGTGATATTACTTTAATTGTGCATGTATTCATTTCATGACGCAATTCTGCATGCCCAAAAATATGAATGGCTGATTTGACCCTTGAGGCTACTGCACTCTGCCTTGGTTTTGAGTTAGAGTTTACTGCAATTAAAGGAGAATTCCATTAAGGCTTTCTTACCTTTCTTTGTAGTCGTTACGTCCCCACCAAAGAGGTCCAGACGTTTTTTTGTGCAAAAACTCCTTATTGGCTATTTCCCCTACCATAAGCCCTAAATGAATTGCATTGAATTGAATGGGAATTGAATGGGGCTATGGGGTGTTGTGCTAATTCGCTAACACTTTACTAATAACACTTACTAAGTAGTAAAGTGTGCCGCTTGGGATATTATTTACATTATGAAGAGAGGATATATACAAAAAAATAATAATTTTGAGCGATGGAAATAAGCGAATTAGCACAACACCCCATAGCCCCATTCAATTCCCATTCAGTGCAATTAATTTAGGGCTTATGGTAGGGGAAATAGCCAATAAAGAGCTTTTGCACAAAATAACACCTGGACCTCTTTGGTGGGGACGTAACAACTACAAAGAAAGGTAAGAAAGCCTTTTAGTATGGAATTCTCCTTTAACGCCTTTTCTCTAAAACAAAGCAAAATGTAACTCTGAAACTTTGTCACAAGATATAACAGACCATTTTTCTTGATCATCGCAAATAGAAATAAATAGTAAAAAAAAGAAAAAGTATTGTTCGAGTTTTCCCAATTTTATACTGCCATGTCATGCACCTATAGTCTTGCGTCGCCAGACTGTTACCTCTCGCAAATTTCCAAATGCTTCTGTCATACGGTCTGGGAGCAACGTAAGCTCTATCATGAGTAAAATTAAAATTATAAAGCGGAAGTGGATCCTCCTCCCCACTTCTGATTTGTCTTTACACAGTCGTGCAAATGTATCCTGATATAAATTTAAATCATCTAATCATATATAGCTTGCTGCTTAGCAGAAATGAAAAATGGAAAAATAAGCTCTAAAGATATTTTAAAATATACTTTCGTGAACAGAAATGCCAGCTTCCTTATACTGAGATTTCGGGAGGTGTAGTTCCAGACTCTATCCCATTTTGTGGCGGGAACCCCTTTTGGTGTTAGCATTATGTTATGCTTTAGCTATTGAAAAATAGCAGATCTACAAGCTCATAGCGCGCCACCGAGTGGCGCGCTACGAGCTTGTAGGTCTGCTATTTTTGAAAAATCGAAGAACCATTGACATAGAAACATAGCTTTTTCAGAAAACTGTCAGGATGTAGAAGACATTTTAGAATCTGATGTCAGGTCAAAATGGGCTATATAGCATTCGGAGATTGTGGAATCAGTGGGGCAACCAGAAGATAGTTGTGAGTAGGCAACAAAAACATCAGCTTCAGGCCTGTGTGGAATAGTGGTCCGGCTACACGAGACTTATCATTTTTCAGCAATTTCTCATTCCATCCAAGCACTTTTGATGTCCTCACAAGTATAGTAATACATATATGTGTATGTGTGTGTGTGTAATTTTAATTTATGTGTGCACCTGTTAAAGATCAAAGAGGATTTGGTTTTCACTCAGCAGGATGGGGGTGCGGTAGCATTTATCATATCTTAGCACCTCCTGAGGAGTGCAAATGGAGTTCTATAGCACCGGATACTGTACATTCACACACAGAGATACATGCTGCTGAGCACACACACACACAGGAACACGCACACACAGACATGTGTGATTTACATCATCTGTCTGCATTCTGTGTGTGCAGTATGCACACATCCACACATTCAGTTTCAAGATGATACATAATGAATTTCTTACGCACGCACGCACGCACGCACGCACGCGCACGCATAAGAATATTTAGTTGTCATTGGATAAGATTTTGTCCACAATCCCATGGCAAGCGTTTATAAAAAATAAATAAAAATCGACATTCTCTAATTGTGTAGACTTCTTGTAAATGAAGTGATGCAGGTGTTTAACAATAACGTAACTCTTGATGGCGTAAAATTAAACCAAATGGACCCACATACGGCTCCATTTGGTTTCATTTTACGCTATCAAAAGTTAAAGATCTATAAGGGCCCTGCATTTGGTTATCCCATTTTGGGCGGGAACCCCTTTTGGTGTTAGCATTATGTTGTGCTTTAGCTATTGAAAAATAGCAGATCTACAAGCTCATAGCGCGCCACCGAGTGGCGCGCTACAAGCTTGTAGGTCTGCTATTTTTTTTAAATCGAAGAATGACTGACATAGAAACATAGCTTTTTCAGAAAACTGTTAGAATCAGGTCAGAATGGTTTAAACCAACTCTCCATCATTTAGCTGGGGACCACCTGGAACCCCCTTCAAGGACCACCGGTGGTCAACGGACCACTGGTTATCTAAACCACTGATATATATCATATACAGTCAGTGGCGTGCACAGATAGACACTAGGGGGTGCTAGAGCACCCCCTGCCCTTTAGGCAATGTGCCCTTTAGGAAAAAAAGTTACACTGTACAGTATGTGGACCATGGTGACATCAATTCTTGATAAAAAGCTTCTAATATATTATTTAGGCCCCACAATCTATAAATCTCACACTATTAAGGCAACCGGCCGGTTCCACGCGCTGCACAAAGTGCCCTTTTTTCCACTTGAGCACCTGCCCCTCTAAATGTCTGTGCACGCCACTGTATACAGTGCAACACAGAGAAGGTGTAACAGGAGCCATGGTGGTGACGAGCCCGGCATGTTTCTGAAGCTCTCTGAGGTTGAATTCCATCGATATCACGTTGAAGCAGCAAGCTAAATATAAGCCTTTCTTATAGATGGAAGACAAGACGAGAGCCTGTCAGATTCACAGCTTTCACTGAACTTCCGCAGCCTGTATAACAGCCACTTAGAAAGCCAAACTGGATCTAAGTTGCAACTGTACTTGTTTTTTTTCCTTCTTCACCCAAAAATAACCAGTCTACAAGCTCGCAATGAGCTTGTAGACTGGCTATTTTCTTTTGACTAATTTCCAAATTCAATACTTTTACTTCTACTCCACTACATCTCAGTGGCAAATGTTATACGTTTGCTAGCTCCACTACACTGTTAGTCACTAGTTACTTTAAAAAAGAAAAGGGGAAAAAAAAGAAAATGCAGATCTACAGTACAAGCTCACAATATGTCACTATGAGACACATTTTGAGCTTGTATTTTCCACATAAGAGTAGGCTACGTCTTTTACTTTTATACTTTAAAGGTATATTCAGTGATTTCACTTAATTCAAATATCACTTATTTTTTCTTATTTTTTGGATAATCCTCCCTACTATAAAGTGTGCTGACCATATAAGGAGTTCCTCCCTGTCCCCAGTGAGCCCCTGGGGTCAAAAAACCCTAGTTTCGGTTTGGGCTTTGGGTGGCAAAGCCTTCATCCAATCAGGATGAGAGGGGCCTTCCTCCAATCATGATCGAGTGGGGCGGGCCTTGGTGCATGTGCTGTTGGTCTGTTGTACTTCCCCCACTGTAGAGCGTGTGCATGTGCACATCTTGTTACCGGGTGGACTGGGTTCTTTTCCAAATCACTGAATGCTCCTTTAAATATATTTGATACCAATACGTTTGTACTTTTACTCAAGCACATTTAAAATCCAGGACAGAGTATTTCTACATGACGGTATATTGATACTTTGACATAAGTAAAAAATAGTCAGGACTTTTTCCGTCACTGTTAGATATATGACATTATAATAATATATACTGTAGTGTAGGACATACAATCCTGTTTCTCGATTAATTGATTTTGATTGATTGATTGATGTATTAACAGTTTGCAGAATTACAGTACAACAGTCAAGTACAACTCAATACAAAAACTGTTAACAGTGAGTGGACGACACCATAAAGCATTACACTTGTTTACAATAGGGCCCACCATTTTCAATTAATCAAATCCTATATATGAGCAAGATTACGTTAGAGGTTACGACTTACAACGTGTTGTATGAAAGTCTCTATAGGTGCAGGTCAAGGTAACTATGAAGGAAGGTTGATTAACCCATTTTGGACTGAGGTCGATAAAAAAAAGGCTTCAAAATCCTAACATTTTTCTGAAAACCCCATGTTTCTATGTCAGTGGGTGCTCAACCTTTTTCACGTCAAGGACCCCCAGAATTATCTCTATTGGGCCACGGACCCCCCCATCTCAAAATATGTAGTTCCAGGGACCCCCCCAGAAGCAACATTTTAGTTAAAAATGTAAATAATGGCCTGGGCCATGGCTCAATGGTCCAGGCACCCCATTCCCTGTCAGCCTACTGTCTGTCCCTCCATAAAAATATAAAATAAAGGCGAAAGCCACAAAAAAAAAACATTTTAAAAATGTAAATAATAATAAAAAAATATTTGCGCCACATTTTCACGACTTTTCAAAAATAGCAGACCTACAAGCTCGTAGCGCGCCACTCGGTGGCGCGCTATGAGCTTGTAGATCTGCTATTTTTCAACAGCTAAAGTATAACACAATGCTTTAAAACACCAAAAAGGGCTTCCCGCCCAGAATGGGTTTAAGAGCTGCTCTTCATCATCCGTCATCAGGGAGGGAGGGAGGGCCAGCCTGCTGTTTTGCTAGCACAGTCTTAATTGCTGTGTAATTACCTATAACGAGTTGTATCATCATGGAGGCACGCCCACCAAACACAACAGAGATGGAGCACGTCGTCGCTGTCCTGCCAGGAAGCTTGTAACTCCATTTTTCAATGTTTTTGTTTTGCGTAAATTAAAGGACCACTTCACCACTTTTCAACCTATTATTATTAGCGAGGACCTATTATTATTATATATTATAATAGGTCCTCGCTAATAATCATGATAAAATGGCACAATTGTTTTCTACTCAGTCTGTGACTCATGGGAGGGCTGTGGGCAGTTAATTTTACATTTTACAAAAATGTTTAGATTTGTATTATCGTGAGAACGATGGCTTCCATTTTCGCATTGCAACTTTACAGGACTAGAAAGCCTGCAGTTTCTATTAGCTTGGATTCCCCATCGATGATGTCACTGGTGGACGGGTTTCTGAATTGCCCACAGCCCTCCTATGAGACACAGACCAAGTAGAAAAAAATTTGCCATTTTATCATGATTATTAGTGAGGACCTATATGAAGATAGGTTGAAAAGTGGTGAAGTGGTCCTTTAATGCTCTACTTTATTACTTGCCGAGCGTTTCATAAGGAATTAGCGGATTTACCGTCCATGTGGGTCAAACGCTAGAACTCCTATTCAATCGCGCAATTGGTTTTAGTTTTTTGTTTACATCTGTTCTAGATGATGTGACAGGTTAGTCCATGAAGTGTTGTTGCTGCACTCTTCCTGGTCTACGTCAAGGACTGTCTAAAGAGGACGAGACGCGAAGACCGTACGGGCGACGCCATGTTGCTCACATGGTGCTCCATGGAAGGAAAGAAACATGCGCAGTTGAGACCAGGAAGTTGGACATGACAAATCATAGATATGGCACAAATGGCCCAGCAGATGGCGTGATGCCACTGACAGGAGATATGCTTGTACATATCATGTCACGTCATTGCATTTTACCTTTTATATTAACGTTTTAACAGCAAAATGGAAAAAAAGTAAGTCCCAGCATGGATCATCACACAGACAGTAATGTTGGTCGGACGTGACATATGTACAAGCATCTCTCCTTTCATTGGCATCACGCCATCTGCTGGGCCATTTGCGCCATATCTATGATTTGTCATGTCCAACTTCCTGGTCTCAACTGCGCATGTTTCTTTCCTTCCATGGAGCACCATGTGAGCAACATGGCGTCGCCCGTACGATGCCATGTTGTCTTCGCGTCTCGTCCTCTTTAGACAGTCCTTGGTCTACGTGTGCTGGCGTTAGACCCCTCCTACGCTTTTCTTAAAGGACCAGCACCCTATATCTTTTTTTTTTTTTTTGGGTCAATATACATATTATCCACTTGAATGCCACAGACGAAAAACAGTCTAAGTCCACACTATTGATCCATAATGTATAAATGATAGAAAAGGGTTAGGAAGAAATTCCCCTTTAAGAGGCTAAACGTGTCTAAAGTAGACAGTACGTTTTTTTCACTATAAGTCCATCTTGGTGGGTTCTATATTGAACCAATGAAAAGTGATAAGCGCTTGTGACAAAATAACAACTGAAGTGGATGCGAGTTGGGAACCTTTTATTTAAAACCTGAATTTGAACGACTCCGGTTCCTTTAACGATTCCATCTTAACTGCGCGTCACTTCATGCGTCTTGGTTCTGGGGGCTTGATCCCAAGCCTACATTGGGGTCTATTGGAACCAGGGGGTCATCTCCATGCTGGCTTGTGCTGGCCATTTTTTGTCAAAATTCTGTTTTTTGTCACGGACAAAATTATATTTTGATTGATTTTGATTGAATATTTTATTAGACAATATAAAAATGCATAAAAACAGCCCCAAGGTATAGTCAGGCATTTTGGTCCAAAGGGATTTCCGAAGAAAGACCTTGCGGTCTTTGTTTCCATTCGGGTCCCATGTACTGTACTCAAACACATCATGAACAATAATTTAAAACAGCAATCGATCACTAGGGGTGTGCTGAAATATCGATATGGCGATATATATCGATACGTCCTCCCGCGATAAATAATCGATATTGATTATTAAAATATCGATTTATTTTTTTATTTTTTTTGGAAATTTGAAATGTTGTTCATAATGAAGTGATGAACAACATGTTTAGAAAAGGAGGAAATGACAGCTAAAATAAAGCAAATCCCACTCAGATTCCACAGCAACCAGAAGTACTGAATTACTGGATGGTGATTTGTCCAAAGTTTCAAACAGCTTTGTGGGAATACAAAATGCTGCATTTTTTCAGTTCCAAGTATTTTGTAGTTGCACATATCGTGATATATCGTTGATGAAATTTCATACAATATATCGATATATCGCAAATATCGCAATATATCGAATATCGTGATATTATCGTTATCAAGGGCCTAATATCGCGATATATATCGTATCGTGAGGAACCCATATCGTCCAACCCCTATCGATCACCTCCTCTCAGTAATAATATTACAAGTAATATTACCATAAACTATAAAGAGCTATAGCCCTGAATGACCATAACAAGTCTGTAACTCTTAAGTGTTCAAATGGAAGCAAATGGACCGCAAAGTTAAGGGGGTCCTTGCAATCCAATCCAATCCACTTTATTCATATAGCACGTTTCAAAACTCAGGGTTTACTAAGTGCTGTACAGAAGAAAATAAAAACAAATACACTATAGCTACCACGCAGAACAAACTACAGCAAGAATACAAAGTACAAACAGTGAAAACAACTGAGACACATCACAGAAAAGTACAAGACGCAACAGCGTCACAGTGAAACAAAACATTTACATGGACGGAAGAAACTCAAGCGGGGCTAAAAACCAAGGTATAAAGGTGGGTCTTTAGGCGAGACTTAAAAGTCTCGATGGATGGGGCCAATTTGAGTGCGTTCCATACTTTGGGGGCTACAACGGAAAAGGACGCATATAATGCATATAAAACATTTGAGAACCACTACTAGTTTAGCCTCGGAAACCCAGACGTTTTTATTTCCAGGGAGGAAAAAAAAGTCTGGGTCCGAGTCCACTTCAATAGGCCTATCTCACAGCCCCCTTTCCACGCCCACTTCCGGTAGATAGTGGTGTCATTTAACATTAGGCATTACCACTTTTTTTCTCTGGAGAATCTAAGTACATTTCCTATTGTTAAAATGTCAAAGACCGATAATAATATGAAGAAAACACAATGGTACTCAAATAAGTAGAATAAACCTTACCTTTACAAAACGGTAGTTTGTGGCTTGTGAAAATACCTCTTTTAACATGGAAGCCTATGGACCGCAAAAAACACCACTATCAACAAAAGGGGGCGTTGATCACTCTCTGCTGATTTCTGATTGTCTGCACCTTTGTTAAATTGACGCACACACGCACACACGTACACACACACTCCTCTCTCTCTCTGTCACTCTAATTAATTAGTCTCATGTCACGCAGCTGTGTCTAGATCCTCCCGGCGGATCCTGCCGGGAGCTGCCTATGCCATAGAAAGCATAGGTGGACCCCAGGCTACTACTAGTTGGACTCCTAATATGCCATAGTGTCGTAAGTAAATCAGTGTCATGCATATTCTGAAGAAAAACTGGAGACTTGACATTCAGTAATTGGGTCCTATCAAAATATAAGAACATTATAATGGTGTGTGTAAAAAAAGGAAAATCAAGAATGTGCCACGGACAAGACAGAGTCTTTGCACACGTACACATTTGTCCGAGTACGTACGGACATGACGACCCCTGATTGGAACACGTACTGTACAGGCTGTCCTCAGTTGCTCCTATAAAAGTTATGGTTTAATTTGGACATGCGAGGTTTCGGCGCGCCATATGCAGCGCTGTCCACTGGTTGTTGTGGTTTATAGAAGCTGCAGCCATGCAGCCGATGGTGCTTCATAATCATGATTTATTAACGCTCTCCGAGTCGTGTCGTTTCTATTTGCTCTAGCAACAACACAACAGATTGCAAACGTTAATATTGGTGGTGGGAAGGAGTCATTTGCGATCCCCCCCCCCCCCCCCCCCACAGGGCTAATGAAGTCAAGCATATGTCCTTCAGATGCACATGAGCCGCGTAGTCCTTATCTGTCTGTGTGTGTGTGTGTGTGTGTGTGTGTGTGTGTGTGTGTGTGTGTGTGTGTGTGTGTGTGTGTGTGTGTGTGTGTGTGTGTGTGTGTGTGTGTGTGTGTGTGTGTGTGTGTGTGTGTGTGTGTGTGTGTGTGTGTGTGTGTGTGTGTGTGTGTGCGTGCGTGCATTCGTGCATTTTTGTGTGTGTGTGCGTGTGTCGCTCGCACACATGCATGTGTATGCATGCATGCATGTGTGTGTGCGTGCCCAAGCGTGTATCCATGTTTGTGTAATTTGCCAGTGTCATTGTGTACACATGCGCACACACACACACTCCTTCACTTGCGTTGCGTGTGTGCACGCGCGCGCCTCTGTGTGTTAATTGGATACATGCCAACCATAAAATTGGGCGAAGGCCATAATGTATACACTCGAGGGAAAGCAAAGTATAAGGAGAGAGGAGAGCATGCATGCAGCCTGTTCTAATGTATATACATAAATAAATGGAGACACGCAATTTTCCCAGCAAGACCCGACTAGAGGAGCTCTCATTAATCCATTCTGGGCGGGAACCCCTGTTGGTGCAGTTTTAAGCATTTTGTTATACTTTAGCTATTGGAAAATAGCAGATCTACAAGCTCGTAGCGCGGCACTCGGTGCCGCGCTACGAGCTTGTAGGTCTGCTATTTTTTTTAAATCGTGAAAATGCGGCACCAATCATTGAATGTATTACACATAACACATAAATTTTTTTTTAACTAATCTTTGCTTCCGAGGGGTTCCTGGAACCCCTCGGAGTGTCGGCGGGCCAATTACATATAATGTTTGGGGTCCTAGGTCCTTGACATGAAATATTGAGAACCACTGACATAGAAACATGAGGTATTTCAGAAAACATTCAGGATTTTGAAGGCATTTTGTAGAATCGTCCTCGGATCTAAACGGGTTAATCACCTGAATAAATGACACGTACATGATGCACCCATTCTACTCTTATACGTTACACGACCCATCCCTGAAGGAGGAGGACACACCACATCATCTCTGTCTAAACAATTATCCCTCAGTCACCTTGCATTAAGCCATTTAGGCCTGACGTCGAAAAAAACGTCATTTTTTTTCCTGAAAAACCTCATGTTTCTATATCCGTGGTGCTCAATATTTCATGTCAAGGACCCCAGAAATTATTATGTAATATGCCTCCGGCCCCCCATCTGAAAATATGTTGTTCCAGGGACCCCCCCCCCCCCCACCCCCCCCCCCAGAGGCAAAGATTTGAGTTAAAAACGTATAAATATATAATAATAAATATATATTCCAAATTTGTGATTTTTCAAAAATAGCTTGTAGATCTGCTATTTTTCAATAGCTAAATTATAACATAATGTTTAAAACACCAAAAGGGGTTCCCGCCCAAAATGGGTTAATACCTAAACTAATTGCATATCGTCAGTGCTGGCGGGCATAAACCTTGTATCTCCGTATTTCTAATTGTGTGTGCTTTTTTTTTTATAGGTAATTTAAAGCAGCACTATATATATACATTATTACTTGCGCAAGCATAGCGCGCAAGTAATAGTTTTCGTCCAGTGCTTCGATGCGTATGTCGCCGTTTGATGTGTATGCGCCGTGCCAGCGTATGACGTAATGACTACTTGTGCTTGATATGGCAGTGGTGTCAGATTACATACATGTATACATAGGGGCATTACCTTTAATCCTCCCGACATATACGTCACCATCGAAAGCCGTCATGCTCATCCGTATTAATTACAACATTACGTTACTACTTTTTTACCTCCAAAAACTAGGTACGTAGCAAATAGCTAAACCTAATAATTCAATATTTCAAACGTTCTTTCACAGAGAAGCTGAGATTTGACAGTTTGTAGCGGTCGACAGTACTTGCGTGCTCTGCTTGCGCACTAGTACTTGTGTGCGACAAGCAAGTAGGCACTCGACAGAGTGCAGTTCTAGTTATTATTATTATTTATTTTTGGCTTTTGTGCCTTTTATTGATAGTTACTGTGAAGACGGACAGGAAAGAGGGAGAGACATGCAGCAAAGGTCGATATGAGCGGGACTCGGATATCACATCGGCACGCTGTCAGGCCATTTGTCCAATCTGTATGTATGGTAGAGTATATTAATGCAATTTTAGCAGTGAGCCCAGTGTCTCTGACTCTGATGTCCTGGACACTGGGTTCACGTCCTTCCTGGACTACAATTCCCATAATGCTTTGGTGCACTGCTCCTCCTTGTGGATAGGGGGGGGCTGTCTTACTGAGACAACATGTAGTCCAGGAAGGAAGTGAGCGTGAGTGTAGTGTCCACTTTCTATGACATCAGAGACACTGGGCTCACTGCTAAAATCTAAAATATCTAAAACCACATATACTGTAGTACACACATTAAAGACCTCCAGGAAAGTGTTCTAAATCTTCTAAACGTCATTAAAGGCGTAGTGAAATGAAAAATACGTTTTTCACACTTTTAGACCATATCCGTGGTCATCATAATGAGCATACCTAACAATGGATGCCAAAAAAATGGACAAATTCTCATTTTTGTGTGTTTTTATATCAAAAGTCATACAAATATGTTTTTAATTACTTCCTGAAAACTAAAACGTGCTGCGTGATGACGTGTAGAGATACACATCAATAAAAGCCAATAAAAATGAAGCTCACCAGTTTGAATTTTTTTAAAGATTCTTCCTCCTTGTATAACAATAGGCTATTAAAACACTTTAATTGCCCGGAACTATTTAATCCATTACATTGGCGTCCGGGTTTATAAATTGACTGGGCGCATGGCCCAGTCAATTTATAAACCCGGACGCCTTTTCCGGACGGACCGGCCGGAAGTTCATGATGTTGTGTAGCAGCTAACAATAGCCACACCACTCTAGAATCGATCGACAACAACGGGAGACAAGAATAAATCTATTGAGACTAGCGACTGGACCGCGGAGCGCCGTCTAACACAGGATCTTTTTTCAGAAAAAGACGGGATGATTTAGATCGTGAGTTATGAACGTTTTAAGATTTTCGTTTTCATCAGCTAAACAGAGGAGGGAGTTTTTCGATGACGTCTCACTCTTGCGCGTCACAGAGGAGAGCCCAGGAGGCGCGCCTGGGCTATACAGCCATGCGATCTGTTCTCGTATCAATAAACTTCGTCTTTTGGACAATACTTCGTCCTGGGCGACAGGCGTTACTAATAGAAAGGACAAAGAACTTCGTCCTGGTCTTTCGGAGTGATCATCATGTTCTAGGGTGGAAAAAAAATCACGGCACTCCATCTTAAAGCTTGTACATCGCCTATCGCTATTTATTTTTTTCTTAATATTTTATCCCACGATTTTGCAACCCCATTATTTCACCCAGTGTCAATTATATAATGTAATACTTCCTTCACTGAATGGGGAGTCCAAGCCGCTTCTTTTCACCTGACAGGGGGGAGTTCACTGGTTGGACGTAGCGTGTGGAGGGAAAACGTTACTCCAACCAGTTAATTTGATTTCGATCAGGCGCCCCGGCTGACCAGGGGGAGGCAGTTTAGAGACCCAAGATGACTACATGGTTTTTGTGAGGGTGACATGGGGAGAAACATGCAAACTCCACACATTAAGGCCCTTTATCAACCCCACCCAGGGTGGGCACTGATGACGTGAAGGAGCTATTGCTATTTTTTAAACATTTTGATACCTGAAAGCGTGTCTCTGTGGGGTTTATACATGTATATTGAATGAACGACAAGTATTGTCAAGAGCTTGTGACCTAAGTAATAACTACATTGGATCCATGCATTGGAACACAGTTTATGTTTTTTTACATTTCAAGTGAAACTGAAAAGTTACTGTTTTAAATGTCAAAGTGAGCTAGCCTCAAATGTCTTGTTTGTGTGCGGGATGAAAAGGTTTACTTGTTTTTTTTCTCCGTTGGATGCAATGCTTGTCCCATCCCTGTGTTTTCTGGAGGTCAAGTCAGTGTGGTATAGAATATTTTATGTGTGTTCACAGACGATTTTAGACAACTGAGAGATGCAGTCCATGGTTGCACTGTCTGGCAATGTGGTGTGTTGTTAATTTTGGCAGCGGGCTGAAATGCTTGCGCTTCAGTTTTTTTCCGCTTCTAAAGCTAATTCCGTCAAGAAGAGACAGGCTCAAAGCCCTCTCAAATCATAGACCTCTCTGGCAATCTGACCAGCGAGACATGCTGAGCAAGGCTCGTCTGAGGACGAGAGAGAGAGAGAGAGAGAGAGAGAATAGTAGTACTATAAGATACTGTTGTATTTGTATGCTTAGAGTTGTGTTGTTTGTGCGGATGAGAAATAACGATGGTCACACTAACGCATTAACCCATTTTGGCCTGACGTCGAAATTTAAAAAAATGTCTTCTAAATCCTGACACTTTTCTGTATCAGTGGTGCTCAATATTTCATGTCAAGGACTCCAACCAAAAATTATATGCAATATGCCACTGACCCCCATCTGAAAATATGTTGTTCCAGGGACCTCCCCAGAAGCACATTTTCACGATTAAAAAAAAAATAGCAGACCTACAAGTTCATGAGCTTGTAGATCTGCTATTTTTCAATAGCTAAATTATAACATGCTTAAAACACCAAAAGGGGTTAAGACCTGGCGCTGATTCTACGAACACCTTCTAAATCAGTAGTTCTCACACTTTTTTTTTTTTTTTTTAAATGAAAAAAAAAACGTAACCGAAACTTAAACGCAAACGCAGATTTACAAGCTCGCAGTGCAGCACGAAGTGACAGGCAGCGAGCTTGTATACATCTGCAATTTTTTTAAAGCCGACGCAAAAATCTAAAATGAGACGACTGCTTTCCCGGTTTAAATGAGCTAAAGGCCTCATTTTATTGCCTATTTCCGCCGCTCTGGACACGACCGGCGTGCAAACTGAGCGTGAATCAGGCTTAATTCCGACTCACTGCATCCCTGTTCCTTCTTTCTTCTCCTTCTTTCACTCCCCGTTTTCTCTGAACGCCGTCTTCATATCCCCCTCATACGGATCCAAGCGGGGGTTGTCTCAGGCTTTTAGCCTGGCTTGCGACAAATATGGCCCCACCAGAGAGATTAGAGCACTGGGTATAAGCCTGGCTTGACTCCTTATCAGTCGGCCTCGACTTCTTCTCTCCCATAGATTTCTCTAGCTAATGACCTTACAGAGCTGAAGATGGCATTTAAGCGGGGCATTTTGGGAAAAGCATGTCCTGCAAGCATGCTCCTTCCGAGGCAGCCGGAGGGGGCAGAGACTCTGCAGTATCTTCTTTTTGCAAGTTTTGCCAGATTTTGCGAGAGAGAGAGAGAGAGAGAGAGAGAGAGCTATACCTGGTTCATGAAAACAAGCCCAAAAGAAGCGACCTATAGACCATGAGCAACTCTAAACCTATACTGTGCAGTATACGGCTATTGCATTAGAAAATATATTTATATTTACAAGCTACGTTACAGAAAAACAAGTAAAGCCCAAAGTCGCTTATGATAAGCAGACATGGCAACACTGTGGCCATGTCCTCACTTGTACTCTAAGTTGATGCCAAGTGACAGGTACTCTGGGTCTCTCTCTCTCTGGGTCTCTCTCTCTCTGGGTCTCTCTCTCTCTCTCTCTCTGGGTCTCTCTCTCTCTCTCTGGGTCTCTCTCTCTATGGGTCTCTCTCTCTCTCTCTCTGGGTCTCTCTCTCTCTGGGTCTCTCTCTCTCTGGGTCTCTCTCTCTCTCTCTCTGGGTCTCTCTCTCTCTCTCTCTGGGTCTCTCTCTCTCTGGGTCTCTCTCTCTCTCTCTCTCTGGGTCTCTCTCTCTCTGGGTGATGTGGCCTTTATTGGGTGATGTGGCCTTTATTAGGCTGACATCAAGTGTGTATTTCGCCGCATGAGTCTCTGGTAGTCGGTTCTCGTTCTCACACACCAAGGGCAAAAAAAAAGAAATGTTTTACTTTCCTTATTGTACCGCAGTTAGGTGTTGACATTTAGCCATGCAGAACTTCCGGGAATTATTCAAATTTTGGCGTCGCACAGAATGTCAAAGTGTAATAAAGGAACAAGCAAACGGTGGAACATAAAGTTCTCATTTATGTTGTACTGTAACTGCAGACAGTACTCAGCCTCCAGATGTTTACAGTCTGCTAACTAACAAAAGGTTTATTTATAGCGTCTGAGCTTCATAAGCTTTACAATTTTTATTGGATATTCTGTAAAAGCAAATATAAGTGGAGAAAAAGCCAGGTGCCATGTCATTTTTTCCGACATCGCATTATTATGACATTCCGTTTGCCCGACTGATCCCATTATAGCCATAGTTGGGGTCCGTTACTCAAAAAAGTAATACACATTACACATTACTTTTGAAAAAAGTAATGCCTTACATTACTTGATTACTCCCTGGAGAAAGTAACTAGTTACACTACTCGTTACATTACTTTTGCGTTACTCACATAATTTGCCACTTAACAAATCTTTATAATCCTCATAAGGAGGACGTACACAAGATCTTTCTTTATGCTCTTTTATACCAGGTTGTTGAACAAGTGAAGGAATAAAACAAAATGCGTAGTGCGTTGCCGGCGCACCTTTTCAGCTCACAGTAAACATCACACAGAGACTGCTGGTGTCCTTTTATCGGTGTGCCATAGAGAGCATTCTAACGTACTGTATATGCGTGTGGTACACCAGCTGTACAGTAGCTCAGAGGAAAAAGCTCCAGAGGGTCATTAACACGGCTCAAACGATCATTGGCTGCCCTCTTCCCACATTGGAGGACCTACACAGATCCCGCTGTCTCAAAAAAAACACAGAACATTATAAAGGACAGTTCTCACCCCGGTCACTCACTGTTTGAACTGTTGCCGTCAGGTAGACGGTACAGTGTGCTCAAGTCAGGGACCAACAGACTCAGCAACAGTTTCTATCCCACAGCGGTAGCCACACTAAATGCTGCTAAGAAATGATCTGTTACATATTACATGTTTTTTTTGTGCTGGTTCGTTAAGTACAATCAGGGTTTTGTGCAATAACAGCTGCAACTAAGGGTGTACTGTGCAATATATGTCGTGAAATAGGGATCTGTGCAATAACATGAAGTACGGTTATGTGTGTTTTTGTTGTATTAGCTTTATAGTTTTTGTTATAGCCAGTTTATGATGCACTGATTGGTTGGCACTTTTAATTTCGTTGTACTTGTTGCAATGACAAATAAAGATCTATCTATCTATCTATCTATCTATCTAAAGTGGCATACCTGTTCAACTCATCTCCTTAGTTGTGTGCATTATTCTCCAACGCAACACTGCTGTAAGCAGGACGCAAGTAACGACTAACTAGTAACTTCCAAAGTGACCAGACCAGTAACTGTAATGTGATTACCAATTTGGAGGAGTAGTGTCGTTATATTACTCGTTACCGACCAAAGTAGTGTGATTACAGTAACTAGTTACTCCGTTACTATTTACACCCAACTCGGATTATAACCAACCCTATATCCCGAACCCTAACCTCACACTACTAACCTAATGGTTGGAATAATATTAATAGTGGGATGGCAGCAAAGTGTAGCTAACCTTTGCCAGCCGATCCAGTGATTTTCCATCATGTTCACAGCCTGTTGACCAGCACACAGACCACCATTGTAACCATCGGCTATCATTAGCATTAGCTCACGCTGTTTACCTTTCGCCAGACACGTTTACATGTCGGGAGCAATGTTCGACAAAATCACAAATGACATCCGAACTTTGGGATGGATGGCGATTACCATGGACAGCGCTCGTTTTTCCAGAGTTATATGGCGGTGAAAATCCTATACTTTGAACAGTCTATGGGGCCGTGTGCAAAGATCCCATAGCTTGGGGGTGACGGAGGCGTTGCTTAGCAACCGAACCAATGTTAAAAGCTGATTATCAGCGTAGCCGCTTCATGCGTATATATGGTGTAAAGGGGGGGTACATATTCATACTTCAGAGAAAGAATTTAATGAATTCTCTCAAGACAATCGGATCATTTCAGACTAAAATACGACTAATGTTGACTAGGGAGGATATGAGTTACGTTTCTGTCCCCATCGGAAAATTAACCCATTTTGGTGTTTTAACTAAGCATTATGTTATACTTTAGCTATTGAAAAATAGCAGATCTACAAGCTCATAGCGCGCCACCGAGTGGCGCGCTACGAGCTTGTAGATCTGCTATTTTTGAAAAATCATAAAAATGTGGCAAAAATCTTTGAATATATATTCTTTCAGAGCGAACGTTTTTTTTATTTCAACGTCAGGCCTAAATGGGTTAACGGCGCTCAGTCGGCTGACGCAGACTTCGCAGCGCTCTGACATCACGCCGCCGTCGTTTTACCCGTTTTGGTCGGTGTACATTGGTGTCCCATGCACGGATCACATATCAAAGTGGAGGTCCTTGAAATTGAACTGTTTGAGGACCACTGCCCTATGTATACGAGTAGGGAGAGACCACGGCCCGACCACTGCAGATGCACTAATCGTGTGTTAACAAACTCCCATATACAGGAGGATTATCCTGGGTATGGCTGTAGAGAGAGACAGCGGGGTGGGGTGATGATGGATGGTCTGTCCCTCTCTCTCCAGGGCAGGGGATGGAAGGTACACACAGGAACAGGAGGGAGGAGGGAGAGACCTAGTTCACTGCTTTCTTTCGAGGCCGTGGCGTGGTGCGCGCTTTATAGTTTTTGGAAACGACAAAGAAAAGGTAGAAAACGTACATAGAATATAGTTTAGGGCCAAATCTATTTCAGTTACACAAAAAGCGAACGGTAGATCATGTGAAAAAACATGGTGACTTTTTTGCGGCGCTGTAACTTGTTCTATAGTCCTGCCTAGAGGTATTTTTTTAATTCATTACTGCCGTTAATCGTCAGTCCACGAGAGGACACATTCCTCATTGCACATGCAGAACCTTTTTTTATTTATTTTTAATAATTTTTATCCCACGATTTTGTAACCCCTTTTTTCACCCCTGTGTCAATTATCTAATGTGATCCTGGGCTCTACACACCCTCCGCCAACCTGGGGAGAGCGACGGACTTGAACTCATGCTTCCCTCACGCATGAGTGTCCAAGTCGCTCCTTTACACCTGACAGGGGGGAGTTTCCCTGGTTGGACGTATAGCGCGTGGAAGGAACACGTTATTCCAACCAGTTCCTTTCCTCTCCATCAGGCGCCCCGGCTGGCCAGGGGAAGGCAGTTTAGATACCAGGATTATTACTGCATGTTTTTTTGTGAGTGTACTACCTACCCTAGGGGACACGGGGAGAACATGCAAACTCCTCACAGAAAGACCCCGCCTCGGGTATGGGCACTGATGAAGCGGAGGAGAGGACACACCTCCAGCGCCCACAGCGTCCCGAGCAGGACCTTCTAGCTGTGCGGCGACGGCACTATACCGACTGTGCCACCGTGCCCCCTGCACATGCAGAACTGAATTTCCTCTCTCCTGCTTCGTTCAGTGTTTAAAGATGGAATGCTATGAGGCAGTGACTGAGGAGGTAAGAGCAGCCGTCTGGAATCGGAAGGTTCCCGGTTCGACCCCCAGCTCCTCCTCGGTGTGTCGAAGTGTCCTAGAGCAAGACACTTAAGCCATAACTGCCTTGCATGCGGTGCCTTGCATGGTTTCCACCACGGTTGGTGTGTAGAATGTAATGCACATTGTAAAGCGCTTTCGATAAAGGCGCTATATAAATGCACCGTTTATTTTTATTCTTATAGTAGTTAAATGTGTGTGAGACTTGATCACTGTTGCTCGTCTGTTTGCTGAATGGAGTGCAGTGTTGTTTTCGTCGACTGAAACTAAGACGAAAAATGTTCGTCGACTACCTTTTTCCACTGACAAACTAAATGGAAACTAAATGAAAACTAAGCTATGACGACTAAAACTAAGACTAAATATATTGACAATTTCGTCAACAAATAAAAACTAGACTAAAATGTTAGGAAGGGACTAGTGGACGAGATCCAGTATAAGTCATTTTACACTTGGTTGCACGCTGAAAATAGCAGATCTACAAGCCCACAACGCGTCGCGCTTATGAGCTTGTAGATCGGCTATTATCAGCAAGTGTAAAATCAGTCATTACGACGGCATCAAGGCCCGCCAAAATACATTTTAGTCGACTAAATCAACTGTAGATTTAGTCGACCAAAATCTCATGACATTTAGTCGACTAAAACTAAACTAACACTAACACATTCCAGGTGACTAAAATGTGACTAAAACCAAGTGAAAACTATTCAAGAGACTATGACTAAAACTAAAATAGAAATTTGCTGTGAATTAGCTGGTGGGATGTGTTTAGGAAGTTACAGTACATCAATTATAATTAAAGCAATCGGAGTGTCTTATTACAATTCCCTTTAACACAATCAGTGCCGGAAGTCCTTCAAAATAGGAGCTCTGGGGTGCCGGAAAGACATGGCTGGTTTTACTCGGAAACCCATGACCCGGAAACAATCCACTAAAAAAAGTATACTTTACATAGCTAGCTTACATCGCGATCGTTTTAGTTTATACGATATATGATCCAAAAAGCGTTCATATTTTTGCGGGAGAGACGGATGAGGAGCAGAAATGAAGCGCCAGTATATCGATCTGTTCAACACCACGGAGAGCGCCCTGGATTAGGAGAGACGAGTCATTCTTTCCGCCACGCTAACGGCTAAGTCAATGGTAAGCTAACAATTGCCTAGTGTAGCATACGGTAGCCGAAAGGTGAACTAACAAATAAAAAAAGGAACAAATTCAGAATATTCTTATCTCGCCCCGTATCATTGAGGATGCGCTAGGACGTCCTCAGACGTCAGATGTACGCGTCGATTGGGACCCCTAGGACGTGTGGCGACGTCCTATGTACGGAAACGGTTAAGAGAAGCGACGTTTCAGAAAGGCACACTTGGTATTTAGATTACGAATTGGAGGAGAAGCAAAGAAGCGGACAGAATGCAAGAACCAAGAGAGAGAAGGGAGTGGGTTAAGTCTGTATTCATAGGGAAACGGAAGGAGCATGAGGGGTGGTCCTGCTCCCTAATAGCTCCAATTAACCACTTAAACCCTCATGTGGCCCATAGAACAGCTAGGAGCCTAATGTATCTCTGTAGCGTGAGGTGGCTTGATGTACAAGTACACCCCTATATATGGTATGACACTACAGCATGTCGCATGGACTTACAGTACCCCCCCCAATACTTGGTCTGAATTAGAGCCACAGCACGTCACAATGTGACACTTTGTGTTGTTGGGCTGATGTGGTCAGTAATCGTTCTATCATAAATGGGCTATTTGACCTATTTGACCCCTTTCATAAAAAAAAGAAAAAAAGTCAGCCTTCATGATTTTGAATGATAAACAATGACCTCATGAATTGATGTATAATTAGTGCAACACGACTTGTATACCGATAAACCATAATGGCTGGCCAGTTGAAACACTTTAACACATTTTGGCCGGGAACCCCTTTTGGTGTTTTAAGTGTAATGTTATACTTTAGCTATTGAAAAATAGCAGATCTACAAGCTCGTAGCGCGCCACTCGGTGGCGCGCTACGAGCTTGTAGGTCTGCTATTTTTGAAAAGTCGTGAAAATGTGGCGCACATCTTTGAATATATACTGTTCAGAGCGAATATTTTAGTTAAAAATGTTCACTCTGAACAGTATGGGGAGGTCCCTGGAACAGCATATTTTGAAATGGGGGGTCCGTGGCCCAATAGAGATAATTCTCGGGGTCCTTGACATGAAAAAGGTTGAGCACCACTGACATAGAAACATGGGTTTTTGAGAAAAAAAATTAGGATTTAGAAGCCGACTATGTCAGCCGCTGTTTTCACCTCGCTCTTCATGCTGCTTTAAAGCCTATAGCTTTTTTTTCTTTGCATGTCGGTAGTTAACTGCACTTTGGCTTTATAGGGCAGTACATGAAAGCCCTGAAAGCCCTGAAATATAGAGCCCTAAGCAGCACACTCGACTGCTTTTTTATCTACTTCCACATTAGACATGCTGATAGACACGCACAGACATATCATTCATCGCTCGTCACTTTCTTCCACTGTGTCGCAGAGCATAATAGAACCCGCTGCGTAGCACACTGTAGTGCCAAAATTGCACAATCTTGTCTGCCTGTCACGTATTAGCAAATTAGGCACAGAATTGGAGACATCTGGTCTTTTTATGGGGAGGAGTTTATAGCCTTCTCTCTGGAAGATCAGGGCCCCCACTCAGCTGCATTTAACGCCGTACACAAATCCATATTTATTTAGCACTGCATAATATCCAACTAAGT
>NC_136797.1:23378729-23443729 GCF_951216825.1 Electrona antarctica
GACCTTGGCTTTTTTCCCCCCACCATATCCCCCCCCCCCCCCCCCCCCCCCCCCCCCCCCCCCCCCCCCCCTCAGGGAGTCGCTGTCAGATGTGCGAGGACGGTTTCTATGGCGACCCGCTGGGCCAGTCCGGCCCGTCGGCTCGACCGTGCGTGCGGTGCGACTGTAACGGCAACGTGGACCCCAACGCGGTGGGCGTGTGCGACCACCTGACGGCCGGTGCCTGAAGTGTCTGGGGCACACGGAGGGCGACCACTGTGGGCGATGCCAACCCGGCTTCTACGGCGACGCGCAAACCAGACCAGCAGCCAGAAATGCAAAGGTGAGTGGACAGAGCAAAGGGACTGGGGTATGGCCCGTTGAAACAGAGACTGGGGTATGGCCCGTTGAAACAGAGACTGGGGTATGGCCCGTTGAAACAGAGACTGGGGTATGGCCCGTTGAAACAGACTGGGGTATGGCCCGTTGAAACAGAGACTGGGGTATGGCCGTTGAAACAGAGACTGGGGTATGGCCCGTTGAAACAGAGACTGGGGGTATGGCCCGTTGAAACAGAGACTGGGGTATGGCCCGTTGAAACAGACTGGGGTATGGCCCGTTGAAACAGACTGGGGTATGGCCCGTTGAAACAGAGGCTGGGGTATGGCCCGTTGAAACAGAGACTGGGGTATGGCCCGTTGAAACAGAGACTGGGGTATGGCCTGTTGAAACAGAGACTGGGGTATGCCCGTTGAAACAGAGACTGGGGTATGGCCTGTTGAAACAGAGACTGGGGTATGCCCGTTGAAACAGAGACTGGGGTATGGCCTGTTGAAACAGAGACTGGGGTATGGCCCGTTGAAACAGAGACTGGGGTATGGCCTGTTGAAACAGAGACTGGGGTATGGCCTGTTGAAACAGAGACTGGGGTATGGCCTGTTGAAACAGAGACTGGGGTATGGCCCCTTGAAACAGAGACTGGGGTATGGCCTGTTGAAACAGAGACTGGGGTATGGCCTGTTGAAACAGAGACTGGGGTATGGCCGTTGAAACAGAGACTAGGGTATGGCCCGTTGAAACAGAGACTAGGGTATGGCCCGTTGAAACAGAGACTGGGGTATGGCCTGTTGAAACAGAGACTGGGGTATGGCCTGTTGAAACAGAGACTGGGGTATGGCCTGTTGAAACAGAGACTGGGGTATGGCCTGTTGAAACAGAGACTGGGGTATGGCCTGTTGAAACAGAGACTGGGGTATGGCCCCTTGAAACAGAGACTGGGGTATGGCCTGTTGAAACAGAGACTGGGGTATGGCCTGTTGAAACAGAGACTGGGGTATGGCCGTTGAAACAGAGACTAGGGTATGGCCCGTTGAAACAGAGACTAGGGTATGGCCCGTTGAAACAGAGACTGGGGTATGGCCTGTTGAAACAGAGACTGGGGTATGGCCCGTTGAAACAGAGACTGGGGTATGGCCCGTTGAAACAGAGACTGGGGTATGGCCTGTTGAAACAGAGACTGGGGTATGGCCTGTTGAAACAGAGACTGGGGTATGGCCTGTTGAAACAGAGACTGGGGTATGGCCTGTTGAAACAGAGACTGGGGTATGGCCCGTTGAAACAGAGACTGGGGTATGGCCCGTTGAAACAGAGACTGGGGTATGGCCCGTTGAAACAGACTGGGGTATGGCCCGTTGAAACAGACTGGGGTATGGCCCGTTGAAACAGAGACTGGGGTATGGCCCGTTGAAACAGAGACTAGGGTATGGCCCGTTGAAACAGAGACTGGGGTATGGCCCGTTGAAACAGACTGGGGTATGGCCCGTTGAAACAGAGACTGGGGTATGGCCCGTTGAAACAGACTGGGGTATGGCCCGTTGAAACAGAGACTGGGGTATGGCCCGTTGAAACAGAGACTGGGGTATGGCCCGTTGAAACAGAGACTGGGGTATGGCCCGTTGAAACAGAGACTGGGGTATGGCCCGTTGAAACAGAGACTGGGGTATGGCCCGTTGAAACAGAGACTGGGGTATGGCCCGTTGAAACAGAGACTGGGGTATGGCCTGTTGAAACAGAGACTGGGGTATGGCCCGTTGAAACAGAGGCTGGGGTATGGCCCGTTGAAACAGAGACTGGGGTATGGCCCGTTGAAACAGAGACTGGGGTGTGGCCCGTTGAAACAGAGACTGGGGTATGGCCCGTTGAAACAGAGACTGGGGTGTGGCCCGTTGAAACAGAGACTAGACTAATAATAATAATACTTTCCCCATCACCGCTGAGATTCAATGACACACGTCCAGTAGAACCATGAGTCTCCCTGAGTGACAACTCACTCTGCTGTCTGCGTTAGCGTGTTCCTGGGGAGGAATATGGCTGGCACGCAGACACCCCTCCGATGGATGGAGGGAGGCTGTGCTCGCACACAGCCAGATCTCACAGTGTCTGTCGTGCAGGCACCGTGATAGAGAAGAGCTTTTTTGATAACAGCGGGAATCTGGGATTCAACTACGGTGGCATGAGGCTACAAGAAGAATCCCCCTATTCAAGCTTCCAGTTATTTTAGATAAAAGATACCATGGAGCTAGCGGTGGTGGAAGTAGCACTCTGATCTTTTTTTATTTCTTTGTTTCTTTTTTAATAAAAGCAGCAACACCACCATGTAGAAATGTTCTGTTAAAAGAGCGTATAATAATATAATAAATGTATAATTAAAAAGCTTGCTCGAGTGAAAGTGCAAGTTTAACCCACTCAGTTAGTGCATGTTTTGTATTACTAAATCTAAATCTGCAACGTAACTGGTAACTAAAGCTGTCAAATCATTGCAATGGAGTAGAAGTACAAAAGTATTTAAACAAACATATCAAGTAAAGCAAAGGTACCTCAAAAATACGTTGTTCACTTAAGTTCAAACCACTATGTATTAGCAATTTAATGCTATGATTGCTTATCAAATCTATTGCATTATGTTAATTATGTTAATTATTATAATAATGATTATTCCTGATCAGAGAGTTTGTGTTCTGTTTGTGTTTGTGTTTGTGTTGTGTTGTGTTGTGTTGTGTTGTGTTGTGTTGTGTTGTGTTGTGTTGTGTTGTGCCGTGCCGTGCCGTGCCGTGCCGTGCCGCGCCGCGCTGTGCTGTGCTGCGTTGCGTTGCGGTGCCCAGCTTGCAGCTGCTCTCCAGCGGGGACCTCGGGGCCGCTGGACCAGTGTCACCCCACGGACGGACGCTGTCACTGCCTGGGTCACGTGATGGGGAAGGACTGCAGTCACTGTGACGAGGGCTACTTCAACCTGCAGCCTGGGAGAGGCTGTGAGAGGTGAGCAGCATCACAATGTCATCCATGTTGGGTTGGAGAGGCTGTGAGAGGTGAGCAGCATCACAATGTCATCCCTGTTGGGTTGGAGAGGCTGTGAGAGGTGAGCAGCATCACAATGTCATCCCTGTTGGAGAGGCTGTGAGAGGTGAGCAGCATCACAATGTCATCCCTGTTGGGTTGGAGAGGCTGTGAGAGGTGAGCAGCATCACAATGTCATCCCTGTTGGGTTGGAGAGGCTGTGAGAGGTGAGCAGCATCACAATGTCATCCCTGTTGGGTTGGAGAGGCTGTGAGAGGTGAGCAGCATCACAATGTCATCCCTGTTGGGTTGGAGAGGCTGTGAGAGGTGAGCAGCATCACAATGTCATCCCTGTTGGGTTGAAAACATCATTATGTCCAGAACGGCTGCTTTTCGGGATTAAAATAAAAAAGTAGCATATCTAAAAGGCTTGTAAAACGCAGATTTCGTGCTGTGGTTCGAGCTCGTGGGATCTGCTCCTTTTGATGCTGTTGTGTGACGCCGCAGTATGATCAACTAGGCTGTTAATTTATGAAGAAAGAAAGAAAAGTTTGAATACAGGGATTAGCGGTTTCTGCCCCGACCGCAACGATATTTTAAACCTGCAGGTTCTCAACGTTGTCTCCAGGGGACCAGCAGGGGTCAAAATGGACCCTTATGGGAACCGTTTGAATTTACAATTACAATTTAGGCATTTAGCAGACGCTCTTAATCCAGAGCGGCTTACATTAAGCAAGAACAAAAAAGCATGCTGCATGGCAATACATCATATACATACACAAGTAGTTATCATGAATCATACGTAAGCTAAGAACGTAACAGTGGAATATCTATATAATGAAACTATGCATGTATACTATATACTGCTATGTCTACATAAAATGCTATCTAAGTCTATATCAATGTTATCTAAGTTACATAAATTATTGAGCCTTTGCATACGCCTGTAAGATCGTCTGGGCTAGGGCAAGTGCTACGGGCCATGATGGAGTCTGAAGAGGTGGGTTTTCAGACTAGTAAGTAAGTAAGTAAGTAAATTGTATTTATAGAGCACCTTTCGAAACAATGTTACAAAGTGCTGTACAACAAGGTAAAACAATCATGTTAAAACAAGGGCATGAAACAAACAGAAGAAAAAAAAAACACTTAGCCTTTGTTTACATCTACCATGCAACATTGTTGTATGCTAGATGTAAAGGTCTGAGTAATGAAATTAAATGAAATGATTACTATATTTACCCAGGGTATCTGGGCTAAGCTCAAGAACTTGTTTCCAGCCAGGCCCTGCTCATAGAACATTTCATCGTAGTGGTTCAATGCCTTGTTCAAGGGCACTTCAGCGGTGGTAATTTGAACGTGTCGGACCGCTGATTCGAACTGGCGACCTTCCGGTATCAAGACCGCTCCGTTCGGCCACCGCTGCCACAAAGGCCGAAGAGTTTGGGACGTGTGGGCCACGCCGTTCCCATGTGTCTAGTGGTCTGGTGATTCTTTTATTTGTCTTCTTCTGTTCTTTACTTCCTATATGAAGGTGCGAGTGTAACCCGGTCGGCTCTCTGTCCGCGGCCTGCCACCCTGTCTCAGGACAGTGCATGTGTCGCGCCGGCGTGGAGGGGAGACTGTGTCACTCATGCAGAGGAAGCTTCTTTGGATTCTCCGCGCGAGGTTGCAGAGGTACTGGAGCTGCACTTTGCATCCAACAACTATATATGTATATATATATATATATATATATATATATATATATATAGTTTACACCAGTGGTTCCCAGAGTGGGGTCCGGGGGTCCCCAAGTAAATGATAGTTAGGAACCAAAGTTACATTAAAGGACCACTTTAGTTTTTTTCAACCAAGGTTCATGTTTTAGGATGTTATTAGAGAAAGTAAAAGATGAGTGTTGTTTTTTTTCATTTGCTGCTTTCTTTCGTTTTAGGGATTTTAGCTGTTTTTGACAGGGGGCGGGGGCATTCGAGCATGGGGCTAAATATGTATTTTTTTACAAAATATTATGGCGATTTCTTTTTTTATTATTTACTATAGTCCTAATAAACCCCAGGAAATTACATCTGGCCACAAAAAAATCACAGGATCTACTGAATGTGAAGGTAGCCTACTGGGGGGAAGCCACACTGTGTGTCATATAGGCTCAATGTCAGTTTGACACATTCAGGAGATCTCGTGATCTTTTAAAATCTTCTAAATCCTCCAGTTTTCTGAAATAAATATTTTCACGATTTTTCAAAAATAGCAGACCTACAAGCTCGTAGCGCGCCACTCGGTGGCGCGCTATGAGCTTGTAGATCTGCTATTTTTCAATAGCTAAATTATAACAATGTTTAAAACACCAACAGGGGTTCCCGCCCAAAATGGTTTAAATAGGGAACCGTAGCCTAATTCAGGTCAAACCGGGGGCCCTAGAGCAGTAAAAATCTTCTCTTATGGGGGGTCCTTGGCATGTATTTCCAAATGGGGGGTCCGCAGGCTAATGAGTATCATTTTGGGGGTCCTTGACATGAAAAAGTTTGGGAACCACTGGTTTACACCGTCAAATATTAACCTTTTATTGAGAAGGTTATCCCCTTGACATGTCTCATCTCGTTTTCGAGGGGGTCCAACAACATACAGTAAATACAGTCGACAGAACAATACAGACAGATACATTCATGCGTACACAAACAAGGACAAAAACAAACAAAAAGCTATCCTAAAACTATAGCGGCTCCCACCCCACCTAATCACACCACAGAATAACAGACTACCGCCACCAGGGGGCGCCAAAAGTCTCAGACCGCCACCATATATATATATATTTTCCCCCATGTTAAACACGAAAAACACGTCCTTGGCAGTCCAGGACATCATGAAAAATAAGTCCTTGGCAGCCATTGAGTTTTAATGTACTCATGTAATGATGTAAAGATGTACATATGATGAACATAAACCAAAAACAGGCCGTAAACCATTACAAACATGCAAATGCGGTATCATGATGCACTTAAATGAATACACAAAGTACAAACATGCACATGAAATTATTCAATTACAGTGTATTAAATGACAGTGGATTCACAGCATGTTTTATAAGAGACAGAGGGGGAGCAATCATAGGCATTTAGAAACGGGCAGGGTATTTGGAGATGAGTAAGGATAGACAACTTTAAAGATATTGAAGGCGTTATAATGGATCTAAGGGAACTGGGGAGATTCTGCTGCTGCTGCCCTTTGTAAGTGACAATGTACACGCACTTAATGGGCTAGTACATTGTACCCCTTCAGAGCTGATAAGCTGCAATCCGGAATCTTATCTATATGGTGGAATATGTAGACCAAAAATCCACACAGTTTTCTGAAAAACCTACATTTCTATGTCAGTGGTTCTCAACCTTTTTCCATGTCAAGGACCCCCAAGAATTATCTGTATTTGGCCGTGGACCCCCATCTGAAAAGATGTTGTTTCAGGGACCCCCCCGGAGAAAAAAAGATATGAGTTAAAAACGTTTGCTCTGAAAGAATATATATTCAAAGATGTGCGCCACATTTTCACGATTTTTCAAGAATAGCAGATCTACAAGCTCGTAGCAGTGCCGCGCTATGAGCTTGTATAACATAATGCTTAAAACACCAAAGGGGGTTCCCGTCCAGAATGGGTTAATACAATATAATACAAGCTCACAATGCATACCATGGCAGCGCACTGCGACGTGCTTGTAGATCTGCTCTTTCCACCCCAATGCTCCTCTCTTCCACTCATGGTGATTGTCCTCTTTATCCCCTACAGCCTGTAACTGTGACCCGATGGGCTCCATCCACATGCAGTGTCACAGCAACGGCACTTGTCTCTGCCGCCAGGGCTTCGTGGGCTACAAGTGTGACAGATGTGAAATGAACTATTATCACAACAGAGCCACGCACCAGTGCGAGGAGTGTCCACTCTGCTACGGACTGGTCAAGGAGCAGGTGAGTGCGGGCGGACGTGCGTGCGTGCAGGAGGATGTGCGTGCGTGCGTGCGTGCGTGCGTGCGTGCGTGCGTGCGTGCGTGCGTGCGTGCGTGCGTATTAATCTACTCCTCAACTCAACTCAACTTTTATTTATATAGCACATTTAACATGACAAAGTCAACCAAAGGTGCTGCACAGGTTAAACGAAAATAAGGGTCAAACAATGCAATATAAACAGACATTGAAAACATAAACAGGCAATAGGGCAAATCATTTGAAAAATAGACATTAGACATTTTGCTGATCCTCGCAAGATATTGTTGTATGCATCAAAGGTTTTAAAGACGTAGGCCTACATTAGGAAAATATTGTGGTTAGGAGGGGTGGGGCGGGGCGGCGGTAGCTCAGGGGTAGAGTGGCCGGATGGGAACCGCGAGGTTGCCAGTTCAAACCCAGGCTCCCCCAGAATGACCTTGAGCAAGACACTGAACCCCTGATTGCTCCCGATGTGCAGGTTGGTGCCTTGCATGGTTTCCTATGTCATCGGTGTATGAATGTATGGTTGAATGTAATGCACAATCTATGTAAAGCGTCTAGGATAAAAGCGCTATATAAATGCACCATTTACCATTTTAGGATTAGACATGATAGTGGTTCTGTTCGTTACGGGGGTTAGATATGCATGATTCATATACATTTAAAGGACCACTTCACCACTTTTCAACTTCTCTTCCTATAATTGGTCCTCACTAATGATCATGATAAAATACCGCAATTCTTTTCTACTCAATCTGTGTCTCATAGGAGGGCTGTGGGCAGTTCAGAAACCCGTCCACCAGTGACATCATCGATGGGGATTTCAAGCCAATAGAAACTACAGGCTTTCTTTTCCTGAAAAGTTGCAATGCAAAAATGGAAGCCATCGTTCTCACGATAATACAAATCTAAATATATTTTAAAACAAATCTTGTTTAAAAAAAAATCCGCCTAATGATGATGTCACTGGTGGACGGATGTCTGAACTGCCCAAAGCCCTCCTATGAGACACAGACCTAGCAGAAAAAAATTGTGGTGTTTTATCATGAACATTAGTGAGGACCAATCATATGAAGAGATGTTGAAAAGTGGTGAAGTGGTCCTTTAAGTTGAACGCCAGTGGTGAACGCTCATGAACAATTGCATACAATTGCATGTAACAGCGTACTGTAGCTTGGCACCGGCCCATTATCCGGTGCAAATGGCTCTTGAAATAGCCTAGCCCCCGGGTCATTGTGTCTTTGTAGTGTTGCGACGCAGCCATATGGGCTCACTTTGTGTTTCTAGATCACAGGTAAACAGGGGATGCTCAGTGAAACACAAGCAGACATGTTGCCCTAATGATCTCCAGTACAGCGCTTTCCATGTCCCTGGAGATTAGCATCAGCTCCTCCACATCCGTACGCTGCCCCCGGTTCTGTTCTCCCCATTGGCCAGGAGGACAAAACCACACCGCACTCTGTCATTCGCTGTGCAGTAGAGTGAAAGAAGTACTCTTGATTCTTTAAGTCACTGGTTTGGTCCGGGGACCACCAGTGGTCCTTGAGGTGTTCCAGGTGGTGTATTTTACGCTCTCAAGAGTAAGAGAACCTTTTGTTAAACATCGGTATTACTTTATGTACAAGAACAGTGTACACAATTAGAGAATGTAGAAGAATTGCTATTTTGATCAACGTTTGCCTGTTCTCTCTTCTACCACATCAGTACAGCATGGAATTGTGGACGAATCTTACCCAACAACGACAACAAAATGTTCAAAAATTCTGGGTCTGAGAGAATAAATCTCATCAAAATGGTGGTCCGTGGCTCAAAAATGCCGAATAAATAATGAAATGGTAAAAGGTTGAAAACCACTGGCCTATAAGTGCCACTACTTGCCTGTAGAAACACTTCAACATTTTAGTTGAGTAAAAGTAGGTACTGGCATCAAAATATAAATGAACAAAAGTAGTGTTTTATTGTTCTATCGCTGCTTTTTTTGTGTTGTGTTGTGAACTTGAAGTATACAACCTATAATTGCCTTGCGGTTGCTGTATGTTTTGTAAATAATACAATCTCTAAATCTGCAAAGTAACTAACTAAAAGCTGTCAAATAATTGTAGTGGATTTAAGCCATTTTGGGCGGGAACCCCTTTTGGCGTTAGCATTATGTTATGCTTTAGCTATTGAAAAATAGCAGATCTACAAGCAATGGGTTAAAAAGTACAATATCAGAGATGAGTATAGAGATGAGATGCTCAATCTGAACTTATTACACGGTACACGTACTTGAGTAAATGAGCCTATAGTTACTCACCCCCCCCCCCCCCCGTGGGCTGCAGACATTCTCGTTGCAGCCGTGCGGTGCGCCGTGCTTTTGTGTTCTCAGTGGGACGGCTTGTACCTGTATAAACGCTGCATGCTGGGATTCTCACAGCGTTGGCTATTCACTGAACACGCCAAGGCCTGTCAGCTCCGTACACCTGCAATTATTCTCTTTGTCCCCCATGACTGTCTGCCTCTCTTCTTCTTCTCTATCCCTCCGTCTCTCTCTCTCTGTCTCTCTCTCTCTGTAGTACTAGTACACACACACACACACACACACACACACACACACACACACACACACACACACACACACACACACAGTGTCTGTCTGCCTCTCTTCTTCTTCTCTATCCCTCCGTCTCTCTCTCTGTAGTACTAGTACACACACACGCACGCGCAAGCGCACGCGCACACGCACACGCACACACACGCACGCACGCACGCGCGCACACACACACACACACGCACGCGTGACTGTCTGCCTCTCTTCTTCTTCTCTATCCCTCCGTCTCTCTCTCTCTGAAGTACTAGTACACACACACACACACGCACACACGCACGCACGCACGCACGTGCATTTACATATGTATGATATGCATTTGTATTATGTAAAGGAGACGCTGCTGACATGGGGAAATAGAGGGACGGAATGGTTGAATAAGAAGAAAAGTGATGCAGATATCAAATTAAATAGAAGACAAGAAAATGCGTAACCCATTTAAAACTAGGAAAGCAGCATGTATCTAACCACTTTAACCATTATATTACACTTTGGCTATTCAAAAAGGAAAACAAAAACTCCTGCACATGCACCGTCTTCAAATGCAGGTGAAAAGTTTACTAATGGATTCTAGATTTAACAACTTTAACAAAGTATGAGTGAGTGTGTATATTATCTAAAGACATAAACTGTTTTGTTTTCTATCTTAAGCTGCTAAAAGACATTAAGTAAGCGGACTTGGATAGCTAATATGGGAAGTATATACTGTATGCTGTCGTAATCCTTTTGCCGGGACTGTTTTAACCCATTTTGGGCGGGAACCCATGTTGGTGTTTTAAGCATTATGTTATACTTTAGCTATTGAAAAATAGCAGATCTACAAGCTCATAGCGCGCCACCGAGTGGCGCGCTATGAGCTTGTAGGTCTGCTATTTTTGAAAAATCGTGACAATGTGGAATATATATTTTTTCAAACGTTTTTAACTCAAATCTTTGCTTGGTCCCTGGAACAACATATTTTCAGATGGGGGTCGGCGGCCAAATACATATAAATGTTGGGGTTCTTGACATGAAATATTGAGCACCACTGATATTTTTTTTTTTTATTTCGACGTCAGGCCTAAATGGGTTAATGCAATATTTTGATGCTGGGTTGAAATACCAAGAGTGACGTGAACCCCATATCTTCCCACGGCCGCCTCGTGCATAAATAAATACAAAGTAGCGTTTCTGGTCACGGTCGGGATCATAACAATTTTCATATTCTCATTGATAACTTTTCTCCCCCTTTCCCAAAAAATGCTGATGGATGTTTTTGTTGTTGTTGTTGTTGCCGCTGCTAGGCGGAGAGGCTGAGGACTCGCCTGCAGGACCTGGAGAAGCTCCTGGCTCGCTTTGACTGCCGGGGCAGGCTGGGTCACCACGTGCACAACCATCACGTGCACAACCATCACATGCTGATGAAGGAGCACCACGTGCACGGCGGCGTGCACGGCGGCGTGCATGGCGGCGTGCACGGTGGCGCGCACGGCTGGCGTCACGAGGAACAGCAGCAGCAGGGAGAGGACGCGCTGCCTAACGCTCTGGAAGACTTCCTGGCTATGCAAGGTGCGACTATAGGGGCTGCGACTTAGATGTTTTCTTAGCCCTTACTTTTTCCCAATTATGGAATAAAGAGTTTATTTTGTATTTTCACTTTATCTTTTAGATATCTTTTGCTGTCGGACAGAAACCTATTCTCTCCATATTTGTAATTATTGCCTTACTAATTGATCATACCACAAAAGCATCAAAAGTAATAGATCCACAAGCTCGAAAAGCGGCGCGAAGAGGCACGTTTAGAGCTTGTAGATCTGCTACTTTTGAATTTGAATCCTGAAAAGTAAGGCATATTTAGACAGTCAAATCCAATGTATTTCTCAAATCCGATCTTTTGGCCCGACTGTTCACACTGCATTTGCAAGTGATCGGATTCGGATCTGTCACAGATCTGTGTGTTCGGATTGATTTAAACAGCCCTGCGTCGACATATCTGCTTTGGTTACTGTGGTAACAACGTAGGGTGGTAGGCGTCATGACATAGGCTCTAGTTAATTACGTTCAGGAAATGCGACACAACAGACAGAAGTGACAACAACTAAATCAAATGCATGCATGCATGATAATGGTGGAAAATGGACATCTCAGCTCGCCCTCTACACCGTAGCACACATGCTAGACTATTATTAACATAAGTTCACAATGTGTTGAGTTGTGACGCATTGATGTTTTCGAAAAACAACAATTTTGTCCGATAATCCAACAGTAGGATAAAATTATTAATCAATATGTTTTTAATAAATAATGAATAGATAGATAGCAGATGTACAAGCTAGCTCACAGCGTGGCACAACATGTTGCTTGTTACATCTGCTATTTTTGAATAGCTAAGCCAACATCAAAAATATGGATAGAGGTTCAAATGATTAGTACTGACCAAACTAAAGAGGCATTTCACACAGTTAAAATCTTCTGGGAGTGCGAAGTGCCAGCATCGCAGAGCCAACGCAAAGACTTTTGGACGGTCTTTGATATTGGGACGGTATCAGGATTGCATGTTTTTCAAATGAATAGGCTTTGGAATGCTAGCCCATGGTTTCCTCCACGGTCCAAAACATTCAATGAATTTAGATTTCCCTGGACGTATCATTAGGTCGGAGATCTCTGATTGTCTGGCCATATGCGGCATAAATGGGGCCAAAATGGGTCCATTTCTGCCATGGCTCATGTTGTATTCACAGTATTCATCAGCTCCCAGTACTCACCACACAACATCAAGCTGTGCTACTCATACGCTGAGTTGGCCGTGCCCGGGTTCGAACCCATGACCTTGCGGTCGAAAGGCGAGTGCTCTACCGACTGAGCTACACAGACAAAAATGCAAATGTAATGTACTTGTTACAGTAAACACTTGGAACCTATAAGCTTCCCAATTATGAGGGCGCAACGCAACGTATTGTGAGCTTATAGATATTTGGTGTAGAGAGGGAAAACAGAAGGGGGGGGGGGGGGGGGGGCCTAGCATAGACCCGTGGGGAACTCCAGTCAACTCGAGCATGTGGGGTTTATTAAATGGCAGGACGCCTCGCATCACGAGACTGGCAACGCATAAACCCCTTGACTGCGGACGACCTCAGGCACGCAACAAATGACAAATCTGTCTCTCCGCTCGACACCGACGACAACACGGTGAATGAATCACGATACAAAACTAGTGAAAGCGTCCTCTCCCCATTTACTGCGGCACAATGCTGATATATATTCATACTATTCAGGCTTACGGGCTCAACATCAATGGCCAAATAGAGACAAATGGCGGCGCACAGAACAAGGCACTGTGACCAACTTAATCCCTATTTATATGACAGGCGGAGCATCTCTAATCCTCAGCTCATTGTGATTATATTTGCAATCACGATAGCAGCTTCCCAAACCGCAAGGCACCTCCCCTACGCACGCGCACGCACGCACGCACGCACGCACGCACGCACGCACGCACGCACACACACACACACACACACACACACACACACACACACGCATATATACACACTGAACAGAGATTTAGGTTCAAACCCGGGCAGAACAGCTCTGCAGGGCACTGGGTGCAGTTTGACTCGTAATGAGAGATAGACTTATTTTTGTGGGCACAAAAAGGCAACACAGGACAGGCACTGTTCCATTTGCACGCACACTCCTCGTCCATCTCTCTCTCTCTCTCTCTCTCTCTCTCTCTCTCTCTCTCTCTCTCTCTCATCTCCATTTCCTGTTCCACTGAATTACAGTGGTGGAAAAAGTACTCAATTGTTTTACTTAAGTAAAAGTACCAATACTGCAATTTAGAAGTACTTCGTTACAAGTAAAAGTACGGAATTGAAAATGTACTTGAGTAAAAGTACAAAAGTATCGGCATCAAAAAGTACTAAAAGTAAAAGTACTCATTGTGCAGAATGTGCCATTTCACAAGTTCAAAATATGTACAAAATCTTTTGAAAATAGCAGATCTACAAGCTCACAATGCGTCGCAACGCGACGCATTGTGAGCTTGTAGATCTGCTATTTTCAAATGGCTGAAATGTATATTGTTGAAGTGGTTAATTTATGTTTTCTAATCAAAATTAAAATCTCCAAAGTAACTAGTAACTAGTTTTCAAATACTTGTAGTGGAGTAAAAGTACAAATGTTGGCTCTGAGATGTAGTGGAGTAGAAGTAAAAGTACTGGAAATTGGAAATACTCAAGTAAAGTACAAATACCTACCTACCTAACTACCTAAGTACAGTACTTATGTAAGAGTACTTAGTTACTTTCCACCACTGCTGAATTAGGGGTTCAGCGTCTTGCTCAAGGACACTTTTGACACTGACTCTGGCGGAGCCGCCCCGGGATCGAACCGGGGGTTCCCAAGGCAGCAGTTTATTAGTTTTCCATTGTGTTTGCTCTTGTTTCTTATACAGAAGCGCGGGAGGCCTTCATCAGACAGTTCTCCCTGCTCGAAGCGTCCACGCACACTCTGCTGGCCCAGCTGCGAGGCGTCACCTCCACCCTGAACTGCAGCGTCGGCGCGGTGACGACGGGAGACGACAGCGCGGCGGCACAGAAGAACGGCGGCGGCCGGAGCGGGAGTGTGTGCCGCGCTCTCGGCCGCCACGTGGTCATGGTGGGAGCTTCTCAGAAGCAGCTGAAGCAGGCGACGCTGGACCTGGACAACATGGTAGGAAGAAGAACATTCCGCCAGTCTGAAACCCATTTAGGCCTGACGTCGTCGAAATTTAAAAAAATGTCAGTTTTCTGAAAAACCTCATGTTTCTGTATCAGTGGTGCTCAATATTTCATGTCAAGGACCCCAAAAACTATATGTAATTGGCCGCCGACCCCCCCATCTGAAAATATGTTGTTCCAGAGGACCTCCCCAGAATCAAAGATTTGAGTTAAAAACGAGTTATATATTCAAAAAAGAATATATATTCAAAGATCTGTGACTCATTTTCATGATTTTTCTAAAATAGCAGACCTACAAGCTCGTAGCGCGCCACCCGGTGGCGCGCTATGAGCTTGTAGATCTGCTATTTTTCAATAGCTAAATTATAACAATGTTTAGAACAAAACATGAGGTTTGATTACGAATTCAGCTGGGGCAGAACCCAAGAAAATTCACACACCACATCCCATACATATATTCATTATAGGCTATACTATTAAACATTTGTTCATGAGTTTATGAAGTGAAGCCTTCACTTTATGAAGTGAAGGGGGGTGCTGGGGACGCTCAGGATCGGAATACACATTGGCCAAAGTCTCACCACAGGGACCAGGGCACAGCACAGGGCATGGGCAGTGACAGGCAGCGCATGCAGGGCCCAGAGTGTGACATTGACAGAGGCATGTGAATGCCAATAGGCTTTCACCCATACCAGATGCATGCTGATATTGAGTGAAACATGATTGATTTGTATCCTTAACCCATTTTGGGCGGGAACCCCTTTTGCTGTTTTAAACATTATGTTATAATTTAGCTATTGAAAAATAGCAGATCTGCAAGCAGATCTACGAGCTTGTAGGTCTGCTATTTTTGAAAAATGCAAAAAAATTCAACGCAAATCATTGAATATATATTTCAGAGCGAACATTTTTAACTAAAATATTTGCTTCTGTGGGGTCCCTGGAACTACATATTTTGAGATGGGGGGGTCCGTGGCCCAATAGAGATAATTCTGGGGGTCCTTGACATGAAAAAGGTTGAGCACCACTGACATAGAAACACAGGTTTTTTAGATTTTTTTTAGGATTTAGAAGCCTTTTTTTAATCGACCTCAGTCCAAAATGGGTTAAAGCAGAATAGCTGTGCTCTGTGTATACTGATGAAGTGAAGATATTTCGTCTGAATGCAAAAGCGCCGGGCGATATTACTTTGCTGAGAAGAGGGACATGACACGGTTTGTTTGACGGACACAGAAAACTAAAGCATTTGTTCTGCACGGACCACTCAAAGCTTTTTTTACCGTCTATCTGAAGTGCGTACGACAGCTCTGAGTCTATTATGGATATTGCATGCCTTGTCATTTGGTTTTGGGGGAAATTAGGTTTTTGCCAGTCCATAGCTTTTTTTTTAGCGTGTTTGTGTGTGTGTGTGTTTGCGTGCATGTGTGTTTTGAGTACAGTATATGCGTGCGCGTGCATTTGCGTATAGGAATGCCTCGCCGGGGTAAGCCTGGAGCAAGAGCAATGCAATTCCACATTAATAGGCAGAGCGGCCCCCCTAAAACGAAGAGAGAATGCATGCGTGTCAAATGTTGATTGAATTTCCTCACTTTTTTTTCTCTTTTCTTTTTCTTTTTCAAATTAAATGAAATATTCAGCATATTCTATCTCCTTTCACCAACAACGCATCAGGAGCCGCAGGGCATCCAGGTTCCATTTCTTCACAAGAAGGTGTCCTTGGTTTAAACCCGAACTGATTGATTGATTAATTGATTGATTGATTGATTGATTGATTGATTGATTGGTTGGTTGGTTGTTGTTGTGGGTGTCATTGACCTGGCCCGTCAGTCAGTGACAAAATGAGGAAGACACGGTTTTGTGAGTGCAAAAGTAATCGTACGTTTATCTGCATGAACAATCAATGAACCGAAATATACACCAAAAGAGTAGTTGGCTATAAGTAGCCTTTGACGAGCCATGAGGCACATATGGCAGGAGCCTATATATATCTCTTGTTTCTGTAGCGTGAGGCAGCTTGATGTACAAGTACATCCCCTGGACATGACGCTAGTATGTCACAGGTGAGGTGAGTGCCAAAGCATGCCAGGGAGTCTTTGGTATGACCCGACCGGGGATCGAACCCTGACCTCAGTCATGCAGTCTCAGGGTGGACACACTTGCGGTGGTTAAAAGCTGGTAAAATCATCTGTAGAATCAGTGGTGTCGGTGATGTGGACGATGTGTGGATGATGATGTAGTGTGAGTTGTTGCATGATATATAGCACAGTGCACACGCACACGCACACACACGCACATGCGCACACGCACGCAAGCAAGCTGTGCGTGTGACATTGGATTATTTGCCAAGTATTTCTTGCACCTGCCTGAAAATCCTCTGCCCATCCCTATATAGAGCTATTAGGAGCAGTGGGGTGCTATTTTGAACAGTGCCCGGGGGCCAGCCATACTGTAGCTGTAGGGGTCATAGTGGCCATTGTGTAACACTCAGCATATAAGTTCATGTTCTCGGTCGCACCAGGTGTCTCAGGGGAAAGTGGTACTGTCCCTTATACTACTACCGCCATTCAACCCGTACCGGGTTCAAGTCCCCCGCCGTGCCTCCAGCTTGGAGCAATGCGGACATCCATACTGCACCACGCTGTTGTTGGCCTCTTTTCAAGGGACCAGTGTTGTTTTTGTCGACTAAAACTAAGACGAAAAAATGGAAACTAAATGAAAACTATTAAACTGAGCTATTCTGACTAAAACTAAGACTAAATATTTGACTAAGTATTGACAATTTCGTCAACAGTTAAAAACTAGACTAAAATGCTAGGACTAGTGGACAAGAGCTCCTGTATAAGTCATTTTACACTTGGTTGCATGCTGAAAATAGCTGATCGCTTGTGAGTGTAAAATGAGTCATTACGACAACATCAAGGCCCGCCAAAATACATTTTAGTCGACTAAATCCAACTGTAGATTTAGTCGACTAAAATCGTATGCCATTTAGTCGACTAAAACTGGACACTAAAACATTCCAGGTGACTAAAATGTGAGTAAAACCAAATGAAAACTATTCAAGAGACTTTGACTAAAACTAAAATCAAAGTTTGCTGCCAAAAAAACACTGCAAGGGACGGAACAGAGTGTGATCTTCGTCACTGAACCAGTTGTACTTAGTTACTACTTTCCACCAAGACTTCACAGAAATGTGAATTGTGTGGGGGGGGATACACTGACACCACGGCGCGTAATCAGCGCCTCAAACTGTGACTCCGCCCACAACCGGGGGAAGTTGTGATTTGCTCTCGTTTACTGCAATGCAATTTGCGGCATTTTAAAAACAATATTGAGCAGAGTAGCGATTATCAAACGTATTTGCAATGCCATACGTTGAAAGATCTGTTGCCCGTGGACAAGGCACGCTACCTCCGCAAGTTAGATAGCATCGGCATAGATGTTTGTCCGTATGTGATTAAGGATTGGACCAAGTTGCATTGGCAGCCATAGAAAATTCTTACCCCAGGCTAAAACCGGATGTGACGTTTTTGGGCGTTCCTGTCTAGCGGGGTGTCAGTGTATGGGCATAATGACAAAATGAGGGCGAGGGGCCACGGGGATTATTGGCTACTCTAACCCATTTAGGCCTGTCGTCGAAATAAAAAAAATCGCCCTGAAAGAATATATATTCAAAGATTTGTGCCGCATTTTTATGATTTTTCAAAAATAATAAATAATAATAAATAAAATAGCAGATCTACAAGCTCATAGCGCACCACCGAATGGTGCGCTACAAGCTTGTAGGTCTGCTATTTTTCAATAGCTAAAGTATAACATAATGCTTAGTTAAAACACCAAAAGGGGTTCTCGTCCAGAATGGGCTAAATAAAAAATATAAAGTTTACCCATAGTTATATCATAAGAACATCATTCTTATCATAATAGCTCATCAGACAGTTGGAAGTCCCTCTAAATCACAGGCAACGTCGTGCACGATTTGTACTATGTTCATTTTGCTGTCATGTTTTTTCCCCTTCATAGATCATTCCCTTTGAGATGCTGTCAGGGCCTAACAAATGGAACATTGCGGTCAATGACTCACAGGCCCTCATGACAAGGTAAGTGTGATCCATGGGGTTTGAGCGATCAATTCTAAGCAATAAAGGCCACGGTCGACATCGTTCATGAAGTTCCACCTCCGCTGACACGTTCCACTTACCCTGTCACTCGCGCCGACACCGGAAATAGCCAAATCCACAAGCTCACAGCTAGGGATGTCCCGTTCACGTTATTTTTGTGCTCCCGATCCGATTCCGAATTTCTGATTTTTAGTATCTGCCGATACCGATTTTTCCCGATCCGATATATTTATTTGTATAGAATTACTTACCATATCACAATACTACAAAAACGCATATAGAGTCTAATATCATGAGTTAAAGGAGAATTCCATGCTAGAAGGCTTTCTTACCTTTATTTGTAGTTGTTACGTCCCCACCAAAGAGGTCCAGGTGTTATTTTGTGCATTATTGGCTATTTCCCCGAATATAAGCCCTCAATGAATTGAATTGAATTGCATTCAATTGAATGGGGCTATGGGGTGCTAATTCGCCTATTTCCATCGCTCAAAAATCTATTTTTTTGGTATATGTCCTCTCTTCATAATGTAAATAGTATCTCAAGTGGCACACTTTACTACTTATTTCGATGGAAATAAGCAAATTAGCTGAAAAACCCAACCCCCATTGAGGGCTTATATTAGGGGAAATAGCCAATAATGCACTTTTGCACAAAATCAAACCTGTACCTCTTTTGGTGGGGACGTAACAACTACAAATAAAGGTAAAGATGTACAAGGGTCCATTTGGTCACCAACTCTCCATCATTTAGCTGGGGACCACCTGGAACCCCCTCAGGGACCCACTGGCTGAGAGCCACTGACATATAGGGGATGCTGTAATGGCCTGTTCTTTCGTCTCCCAGGCACAGAGAGATGGCTGAACACATGGAGGACGTTGCCGCGAAAGCCTTGAGGGCCTCCAACCAAACCTTCAGCCTCCTAATGGCTCTGCTGCTAGATAACTCCACACAGGACGATATCATCAATCTATCTGCACAGTGAGTCACAACGCACACACGCATGAACATACACACGCGAGCGCGCAAGTCAGGAATGCATGCACATTGCACGCGCACGCATGTGCACACGCGAGTGCATGTGCACACACACACACACACACACACACAGGAGTGTATCATGAATCTAACTACATGTGCACTGAGGCAAGCGATTTTGCATACATACACACTTGTACAGTACATGCACATACTGTATGCACTCACACACGCACGCACACACCTACTGGACACGCACGTACGCACATGCACGCACACTGAAGAGCATATTATGAGTCGAACTGTGCAGTGAGGTACGTAAGCATGCACGCACGCACGCACGCACGCACGCACGCACGCACGCACGCACGCACGCACGCACCCACGCACGCACGCACGCGCGCGCGCACACACACACACACGCACAGGAGCATACCGTGATCAAACTGTGCCGTGAGTCACACAAACACTCTAACCCTCACATTTACACTTGCACACACGCGCAGCATTCCACTGAGGTTGTGGATTGTTCTGGTGTTTCCCCAAAGTGCACCTATATGCCTGTCTTAACATCACAAGGTCGTACGTCCTCTTTACTGCAGACCTTGGAACCACTGTTGCCACGTCTGCTCATTATAAGCAACGTTGGGCTTGGGTTTTTTTCCGGGGTTTCTTTCTGTGAAGTCGCGCGTACATTTCGGTAGTTCCCGGTTGCAATTTTCTTGGGGCTTGTTTTCTAAATGTTTTTTTTACCTTAACCCATTCAGGACGTTAACCGGAACCCCTTTAGGTGTTTTAAGCATGTTATACTTTAGCTAATGAAAAATAGCAGATCTACAAGCTCGTAGCGCAGCACCAGCTTGTAGATCTGCTATTTTTGAAACCCTGGCGAAAGTCTTTGAATATATATTCTTTCAGAGTGAAAGTTTTTAACTCAAATCTTTGCTTCTATAGGGGGGTCCCTGGAACTACACATTTTCAGATGGGGGGGTCCGCAGCCAAATACAGATAATTCTGGGGGTCCTTGAGAGGAAAAAAGGTTGAGCACCAGTGCACCACTGACATAGAAACATAGGTTTTTCAGAAACTGGATATAGAAGCCATTTATTTTTTTAGAATCGGCCTCAGGTCTAAATGTTGTTCAAACCAGTGGTTCTCAAACATGTTCATGTCAATGACACCCTCAGAGTGCTCCTGTGGCCTATAACAGTCACTCTCTTTTGGGCTTGTGTAACGGTGTGTACTTCGTCTGCGTTCACCCAAGTCTTCAGACAGCATCGGCAGCAGCCATTTATTCACAATCAGGCTGGCGATAAATGAGGAAATGAATGACACTGTCAGAACCAGCACAGCTTCATACGTTTCAGAATCACAGCATGTGATATGCAAGACGTAGACTGGGGACTTTCTTATTTTTCACACAACAATAATAAGGAACATGTACCTGGCGATAAATGAGGAAATTAATGACACTGTCAGAACCAGCACAGCTTCATACGTTTCAGAATCACAGCTAAACACCAAAAAGAAAAGACACATTAGGTGTGTGCAGTGATGTTCACATCCTTGTACCATGAATTAGGTTACATTTACTTAAATACAATATCACTTTTGTCACGCCAAACAGGAGCTCAAGTTTCTCAACCTACCATGTGATATTCAAGACGTAGACTGGGAAGAAGGAAGGGGTTTTACTTCCCAGGTCTACAGGGGCAAAGGGGGTGGGGGTGGGGGGGGGGTGGGAGGGGCGTTCCCAAGGTTGAGAATACATAAAACACAGGTACTGCAAGTGGAACTTCATTTTCTCTGTCACACTTGTTTTCATAGACCATGGTTTTGCTTATTTCTCTCGCAAAATCCGGCAACAACAACACTGCTTGAAACCCTGCATGCAGCCGGTTAAGACAGTCGGCCACAGGGGGACGCAGGCCTTCCCGTTGCCGCGCCCCCCCAAAAGCCCATCTCTGTCTTGGATGTGCTGCTGCTGCTAGCTGAGCTGAACGCTCGCTGCATCTCCTACTAGCGTGTGATTGCTCAGAGGATTATACGCTGCACGCACCAGACAGAAAGATGTAAAGAGCCCACTGGCACCGCGGCCGGCCATGGAAAGGCATGTGAGAGAACTCGGAATTGATTGCCCCTGACCTGTTTGGTTCAGTGCACAGTTCCTGTTTTTCCGTCCCTTGTTGTGTAAGGTGTGTGCCGAGCGTGCGTGCCTACATAGTACAGTACATACACACTCAAAGGGATCAGGTATTAGTAACACTCGGAATCAGCCAGAACATGTACATCAATCTGATGTATGATTGATGGAAACACACTTTGTTCTCTGCCTACATTTCTGTGAATTAACCTTGATTAACCAGATCTCTCTCTCTCTCTCTCTCTCTCTCTCTCTCTCTCTCCCTCCCCTCAGTCTATTAACAATGCAGCAGATGAAGGAGAACCTCACGGCGCAGGTGAACCAGACTCTAGCCAGCCAGCTGGCCCTGGAGGAGAGCGCCGCCGTGCTCCATGTTGGCCTGGCTAACGTCACCTCGTCCCTGCACCGCCAGCTGTCTGCCAGCAGTCCATCATCACAACCACCACCACCACCGCACTCCAACCAGACGACACCCGCGAGCAACCGCACAGCTGAGGTCAGTGTCGCGGACAACTAGAGAGAAAAAGGACCGGGAGCATTTCGTTCAGGACGGTCGAACACTGTGTGTATCGTCTCTGTTGTCAGAAAGCTTGTATGTTCAAAACGGATACTTTTTCATGGAAATGGAAAAATAAGAACCTGTCCTATACCAATAGTTCCAATGTTATTCAGACACAAGCTCTTAATATTCTGCGAGGGCATTGACATTGAGTAGAGACTTGCTAGGCCTGTGTTTGGGGTAGCCGTAGCTGAGAGAGGCGGACTGCTACATGTAGACAGTGCATGTTTTACTGTACCACAAATCTTCTCTTGGAGGTCCCTTGCAGAACAATTAACAGATGGCGGACCGCGTCCAAATTATACATATCAATTCTGGGGGTCCTTCAGTGTTTATTTCCTCAACTAAAACTATGACAGAAAATGCTCACCGACTACCTATTTTCACTGAGGAAACTGAATGAAAACAAAATAAAAACTAAGCTTTATATGATGACTAAAACTGTGACTAAATATATTCATAAAAACTAGACTAAAATGTTAGGGAGGGGCTGGTGGAGAAGGGATCCAGTAGCGGTCATTTTATGCTTGGTTGCATGCTGTAAATAGCCGATCTACAAGTTCACAACGCGTCACAGCAAGTGTAAAATAAGACATTATACGACGCCATCAAGGCCCACCGTAATAAATGTTAGTCGACTAAATCAACTGTAGATTTAGTTGACTAAAATGTTATTATATTTAGTTGACTAAAACTAGACTCAAATGTGACTAAATGAAAATGTATTCAAAAGACTATGACTAAAACGAATTAGACATTTTGCTGTCATTATCAACACTACTTGACATGAAACGAGGTTTGAGAAGCACTGGGATATAATGTGACTGATGGAGACATGACGGTTGTTTCCTGCTCTGCAGCAGCAGCAGCATGGCGAGGATCTGCTCAGAAGGACGTCCGAGCTGGCCCTGCATGTTCAGGCCAAGGAGGAGCTGGTCGGCAAGATCCGAGAGGAGATGGATCCTCTCATTCAGACCGCCGGCAGAAACCTGGAGATGGACCATGACATCCACAAGGTGATCGCATCGGTCATGCACGCACGCACACTAGGGGTGTCAAAAAAAATCGATTCGAATTAGAATCGCGATTCCCGTTATGAACGATTCAAAATCGATCATAATTTCCAAAAATCGATTCTTCTTTTTTTCTTTTTTTTTCTTTTCTTTTTTTAGATTTTTTTTCCTGGTTACAGTTACAGGAGTTTTCACTACATGGTGTTTGTGATATGAAATGTAAGCTCACCCTAATCACAGTAAACATCATGTCTTCAGTCATTTTCAAGTTACTGTATAGTCACTTCAGTTGGCTGGAGTAGATTGTGATGAAATCCTATGTATTGAATCGAGAATCATTTTGAATAGGGAATCTTTTTTAATCTGGAAAAAAAAATGCCTTTGAATTTAAAAAAATCGATTTTGAATCGAATCGTGACCCCAAGAATCGGAATCGAATCGTGGGACACCCAAAGATTCACAGCCCTAACGCACACTCACTCCCACGCACGTACACACACACACACCACATTAACTGCCTATGACGTCCCCCAGACGTCATATATAGGTTAAGGTTAATGTGGTGTGTGCGTACACCACATTAATAGGCGTTTTTGGTCCAAACAAGCTCTATTCAACGGCCCATAAAGAACTGATGATCACGGTTTACAAAATGAAAGATTTGGGGTGAAAGTGCAGTACATGCGATCGTGTGGCAGCCGTTGTTTACTTCCGGTTCACGGCCCCCGGGGAACCAGTTGACCTTCAAAATAAGGGCCTGCACTGAAAAAGACCGGTGGCAGTGGCAGAATAATTAATTAATTATTTAATACCTGGTAGTCAATGTGTTAACCCATTTTGGGGCGGGAACCCCTTTTGGTGTTTTAAAGCATTGTGTTATACTTTAGCTATTGAAAAATAGCAGATCTACAAGCTCATAGCGCGGCACCGAGTGCCGCGCTATGAACTTGTAGGTCTGCTATTTTCGAAAAATCGTGAAAATGTGCCTCCAATCTTTGAATATATTATTACAGGCTGAGTGAACATTTTAACTCAAATCTTTGCTTCTGGAAGGTCCCTGGAACCACATATTTTCAGATAGGGGTTGGCACAACTTGGCAGATATTGGGGGTCCTTGAAATGAAAAGGTTTGAGCACCACTGACATAGAAACATGTCATGTTTTAGAAGACATGTGTAGAATCGAACTTGGTTGATTTTGCCCAGGGTCACTACACCGTGGTATACTTGACTATGATCCTATTTTAGTGGCGTTTTCAAACCAACTCCTCTCCTTGGGCTCCTGCTTCAGAATTAGAATCACATTTATTGTCTCATCAGTCATCACACAACTACAGGTGTAGTCTTTTTTTTTTCTCTTGACATTTGCAGTCATTTTGGGCGGGAACCCCTTTTAAGTGTTTTAAACATTATAATTTAGCTATTGAAAAATAGCAGATCTTGGCGCGCTACGAGCTTGTAGGTCTGCTATTCTTTAAATATATTCTTTCAGAGCGAACGTTTTTAACTCTTATCTTTGCTTCTGGGGGGGGGGGGGGGGGGTCCCTGGAACAACATATTTTCAGATGGGGGTCCGCAGCCAAATTCAGACAATTCTGGGGGTCCTTGACATGAAAAAGGTTGAGCACCACTGACACAGAAACAGACGTTATTCAGAAAACTATTAGGATTTAGAAGCCATTTTTCAGGTCTAAATGTGTTAAAGGAAGAGTTGGAACAGGGTAAGAGAGAATAGAGAAGAAAGGAACATGAAGGCACAGTCAAATTAAATATCATGGTTGTCGGGCAGAAGCCTTTTATATTTATGTTATGCAAATGAATGCCCTACTATCATACTACAGTGTCGCTCCAAAAGTAGGGATGTGCCAATGAGACATTTTGGCCGATATCGATATAATTAATTGCTGTTATGGCCGCGATAACCGATATTACCGATGTCGATATATGATCTCATTCTGTACTGAAACATTTTAATAATTTTGTCCATTCTGAAAAATACATGTAACGGGGTGTCTGCACTGCAGGCTTAGGCAAGTCAGATTTAACTTAAATACCTTTATATTTAATAGTGTGAGCTTGTATATCTGTTCAAGCTGTTACTTTGGGCTTGTTTATCTGTAAAGACCGACTGATTAATCCGACCGATTCATTAATTGGTCTGATTGATTAATCGAACCGATGCCGATGAATCTAAAAACAACTAAAATCGGCCGATACCGATTAATCTCCCATCACTACTCAAAAGTATCAAAAAATATAAAAAGTAGCAGATCCACAAGCTCAAGATGTGACGGTGACGAAGCGTCAGGTTTTGAGCTTGTAGATTTCTTTTAAATTAGAATCCCGGAAAGTAATGTATTATTGTACCTGCCTGGGTGACGATAATAAATCCAATATACATACATTGCATGATGAAAAAATAGCAATGGATATTTATGGCTTTTGTTATCCTCCTTCATATGCAGGATATTTCGGTGTGCCTCACATGATTCACATCAATGCGTTACATGTTGTTAAAAAGCTTGCATCTCTTACCGACTCAACTCTTCAGGAATTCGCAGAGAGAACTTGAATAGGGATAACCCTTTTGATAGTGTGCCGTATATGAAAGAACGCCAACCTGCACTGCCTTTGAAGAGCCGTGTGAGTAATGTGCAGTAGAGAGGGCCAACTTTAAAAGTAATACAATCAGCTGCAGAACTATTCATTTCATATTTCATGCGGGAACCCATGTTGGTGTTTTAAGCATTATGTTATACTTTAGCTATTGAAAAATAGCAGATCTACAAGCTCATAGCGCGCCACCAAGTGGCGCGCTACGAGCTTGTAGGTCTGCTATTTTTGAAAAGTCGTTAAAATGTGACGCAAATCATTGAATATATATTTCAGAGCGAACATTTTTAACTACAATTTTTGCTTCTGGGGGGTCCCTGGAACTACATATTTTGAGATGGGGGTCCGTGGCCCAATAGAGATAATTCTGGGGGTCCTTGACATGACAAAGGTTGAGCACCACTGACATAGAAACATAGGTTTTTCAGAAAAACGTTAGGATTTAGAAGCCTTTTTTTTTAATCGACCTCAGTCCAAAATGGGTTAAAGGAAAGTGCGTTATCCATGTCCCTATGACTGTATACAGTGAGATAGATTGGAAAGCCGAGTGGGAGACGGTGTAAGACAGGACACATGCGTACTCGCACACGTCACACACACGCACACACACACACACACACACACACACACACACACACGCACGCACGCACGCACGCACGCACGCGCGCGCATGCGCGCTTGCGCACACGCACAAGACACTATTGTGGCTAACTGTTGACCCCGAGGTTATGTTTCATCGCTCATGTCCTCAATAATCCTGTTTGTGTTCATGTGTCTCTGAAGCTGAAGGCTCGTGCTCAGGGGGCAGAGGTCATGGCCTTGTCATCCGTGGTGGCGGCTAAAGAGGTCGAGTCGGAAACCGTCCGACTGCACAGGGAGCTGACAGGTGAGAGCAAAACGGAGCGGTTCCGCTATACCAGCCCGAAATGGAACACAAAAGGATAATACCGTAATATAATAGAACGTGGTGTTACTTTGCAATGCTTTCTCATCATTTTAGACTTAAAGTAGCTATAAGCAAGCAATAATATGTAAAACATTTAATGACCTTTTTTTTTTTTTTTTTTGTATTCAGACAGCAATGGGTAAATTCTTTGGGAGCGTTTCACCCATTGCTGGCTGTCTGAATACCAAAAAAAAGGTCATTAACATTTTGACATATTAGGCCTATTCAGTATTTTAGCTGTGACGTGAGCGCCCCCTCCAGAGATACTTCCGGGTCCTACTTTTGTGTCTGAGACGAAAACAACCACGAAAGTCTAATTTTACCGCTTTCCTCGCAACAACAAAGCTGCTGCTCTCCCAAATCTGGCTGTGACACACACGGAATATCGCCATTTTATTTAATTGTGTCAACTAAATCCTCATTAATTGCAAACTAGATTCAACATACTCAACCCTGCACACATTCTAAATGTGTCTACAAGCTCTGTGATCTACAAGCTCACAATGTGTCGCATTGCGACGCATTGTGAGCTTGTAGATCGGCTATTTTCAATAGACTCTGTACACATTTTAAACTTGTGAAATGGGACATTCTGCAATATGAGCACTTTTACTTTTAGTACTTTAAGTACATTTTGATGCCGATACTTTTGTACATTTGTACGTTTTCAATTCCGTACTTTAACTTGTAACGAAGTACTTCTAGATTGCAGTATTGGTGCTTTTTACTTAAGTAAAACAACTGAGTACTTTTTTTCCACCACTGAATAAAAGTAAGCATACCCTATGACTATAAACGGAACGTTTCTGTCCACCGTCCTCCAACGCCACGCAGACATGCAGAGGGAGTGGCCTCGCCGCCAGGCCCAGACCAGGACGGCGCTGAAGAGGGAGAGGCCGCTGGAGGAGAAGGTGCTGGCGGACGTCCGGAAGAAGGTCCGGCAGATGGACAAGATGCTCGCGCCGGTGCTGGAGAGCACCAGCGTCTCCTCCAACACCGGCATGGAGGCGGAGCGCACCGCGCACACTGTGGCAAAGGTAGGAGGGGGTGTGGGGGGGTGTGGGGGGGTGTGTGTGCGCGAGAGAGAAAGAGAGACAGATGGGTCATGTGTGTGTGCATGCATGCGTACCGTATGAATTGTCATTCCACCATTTAACCCATTTTGACCTGAGATCAGATTCTAAATCCTGACCGTTTTCTGAAAAATCTATGTTTCTATGTCGTTCTTCGATTTTTCAAAAATAGCAGACCTACTAGCTATGAGCTTGTAGATCTGCTATTTTTCAATAGCTAAAGCATAACATAATGCTAACATTATGCACCAAGTCTCTGTACGTGTGTAATCCACGTAACTCGAGAACCGTTCGTCCCACCGACCGTCAAATTCGACACACACGTTCCACCCCACCACAGGGGGGTGCAGTGCCCGGTGTCGAGTCGGTCGGACTGGACGGTTGTCCAGAACCGCCCCAAAAAAGTCCTCTGCCCGGGCTCTGGACAGGGCCCCTCCATGCCCAGTGTCCATATATGGAGCTGGCCTGTTCTGACGTCAGCATAGACTCCATATTTGGGCATGCCTGACAAAGAACTCCATATATGGCCAACGGGCATAAAAGGGACACAGACATAATATCTGGGTAGGGCATTCATTGCCAACTTACATCGTTCCAAGTAGGCCAGTGCCCAACGGGCGCACCGCTCTAGAGGCTCCAACCGTCCCAACGGGCAGCGCTCTATAGTCTGCTACATGTTTGTGTCCAGGACTCCAAGGCCACTCTGACTCAAGCCAAGCTCACCAGGACGGCGTCCGGTCAGCTCCGCTCCCAGGTGGAGCAGACCCTCCAGCGGCTGGCTGAACAGGAGGACCGGACGAAGGCCCACGCACACACCCACACCACCTCTGAGGTACGCACACACCCACACCACCTCTGAGGTATACGCTCACACACCCACACCACCTCTGAGGTATACGCTCACACACCCACACCACCTCTGAGGTACGCACACACCCACACCACCTCTGAGGTACGCGCTGTTGTGGGAACTTAATACTCATAACAGAGACTTTAAGACAAATCGAGGTAGAGAGTGAACTGAACCAATGTCACGTTTATTACAAGGAACATGGTCTGTACCAGTCCAGGGAGGTGCACGGATGCCAGCCTCCCTAGCTGTAGACATGAGTCTCTCTTATACACAGTGAAGGAACACAAATACATTTGAGGTGTGGTCAGTGGACATGGTCAAACATGGGTCTTGGGTAAGAATAGGTCATCTTGACAGACAATCAACAGGTGGAAGCCTTGCTCCAGGCAGTGTAGTATTTTCACCCACTACAGTCCGCCATTTCAAATATGTAAATTAAATTCCTAATATTAATTTATACCAAGGAACATGAGATACTATACTGTCTGCAAATGTACTACAAAAAGATGACTTATATATGGACTATCTCCTAGAGTAAGAAAGGTTTACATTTAAGTGTATTCAATGTCCACCCACATGATAATTTTCTTTTTATTACACACAACTTCTGATGGCTGGTAGGGGCGAAAACCCTTTTCCTTCTTATTGGGAAATTCCAACCTACGACCCTCGATTTGTCTTGAGCGATCACTCATAAGCCAGCATCAGGTGTAGTCTTTTTCCGTGGTTCTTTCCTCCATGCAAATGTTCTCCTCTCCTTATGTTTCTGTCACAAGTTGTGGCATGGTATTTTAGTCTTTTTTCCCCATGGTGGGCCCAGTATTTCGTCTTTATCCGGCTCCCATCGCTGTCACTGGGGGGTGACTGCGGGGATTGAATGCGTGTGGGCCTTGTAGGGACGTCTGGAGTCTCTGGACGGACATGATGATGTGGCTTGGCTCTCATTGGTGTCACTGGCCCATGTGACATATTTATATGTCTGTCAGGTTTTCTTAGAGGGAGAACAACTTGCAGGTAATTTTGTTCACTTGAATTATTTCCACAGTGGTTAAAAAGGTGGTTATACAAAATTCATTTCAATATTATTATTATTATTATTTTACATTAATTGTCTTCAGCTTCAGCTTGTTATGTAGACAGCTCTAGAATTGCACTTTATGTAGTCATAGCACTTTATAGTACACATGTATAATATATCATATAGTATAGTATGTATAGTTTACATAGATACTCCAATGTTACGTTCTTAGTTTACGCATGATTCATGATAACTACTTTTTATACATGTGATGTATGCCATGCTTTTTGTTATTGCTTAATGTAAGTCGCTCTGGATTAAGAGCGTCTGCTAAATGCCTAAATTGTAATTCATATAACACTAGACTGACGTCAACGTATGTGTGTATATTTACCCATCATACAAACCCAAATCCTTTCAGTGCTTTCTCCGGTTGTCTTCATTTGTTTGTTTGTTTTTTCCTTGTTTAAACACATCTCCTGATATGTTTCTCTTAATTTATTGGATTTCAGAGCTGGAAAAAACAAAACAGCACACTGCACCCTATTCTAAAACATTTGTTCTATCCTTTTCCCCCGATGATAATACATAATTATGATTTTTTTTTTAAAGATCTATCTTGATCACAGTTGATCACAATCTTTCACAGTCTGATTTCTGGTTAACTCCCTCTCTTATGGTTATTAACTACATTGACAGGTTACACATTATTGCATCTTGACACTGTATTTCATCAAACTAGTGCACTATCCTCCTTTCAATACAAATATTTCAATAATGTATGAGATCGTGTGGGAGTGAGTGGGTTCTTACCTTGTCGATGTAATGTCTATAGATACTCATTTTTACCTTTGTCCTTCCTCCTGTAATTGCATTGTATCACAACACTCTTCCTAGACGAGTTATTCTAAGTTTTTAGTGAGTTAGTCAATATCGCCATATTAACCATGCCATGCACACTGGGAAAGGAAGATATTCATTAAATTGTCAACACATTTTAGACCATCTCATTGATTCACCATCCAGTCCTGGAAAGTAGGAAAGAACAATTTTCATTAGAATGACTTCACCTAAAAATAACACTGTTGTACACAGTGATACCTTAAAACATTTTACTTACTTATAGGCCTACTCGATAAACATCACATTCCACACATACCCGGGCCATTCATTCTCCACACTTGCCACTGCGTAGGTCTTCATTCTACTTCGCTCCATATCACACCAAATCTGTGTAGTGGCCTAACCCATAGGTCGCCACTTGACCCCCGGCTGGGCCCCACCTGTCTGCTTAACTTGGTTGGTAGGGTGCTTCCTTTTACATGTGTCACAGACACTCTTGTTGTCACAATTTCTTTTAGACTGGTGACCTGATTTCATGCCCCCCATGAAGACAAGTTAATGTTACCTAGTTAGGTTGACATGACAACCCTAGGACCCGTAATTGCTAGGACCCTTAATTGGCTCAAACCTCCCCTGTCAGCCCATATGAGACCTTCTTGCACCAAGATGCTCCCCCTAAATGGAACTAATAATGCACACAGCTATATACTAAGAAAAAACTGACTGTTACACTCATGTGCAAAGCTATACCATCCTATGCCTAAACTCTTTATAGATCATACATGATGAATTATTTTGATCAATAACTTTAGTTACTTAAATACAGTATATGCTATCCTTTTCTCGCTAATCACTCAACTAACACTTACAAATACTTAAAATACTTACAAATACTTAAAATACTTACAAATCCCTAAAATGAATTAAATTAAAATGTTCCAATTCTTAAAATGAATTAAATTATGTTCCAATGCTTAAAATGAATTTGAATTAAATTATGTAATGAATTAAATTATGTTCCAATGCTTAAAATGAATTTGAATTAAATTATGTTCAACTTAAACTATACTTCTTAAACTATACACTTCTTTTTTTTTTTAAATAGTTTTTATTAGGCTTTTTGTATTATGACATAACTTAAGAAAATAATTGACAGATAATGAGTAATTAAGTGACATACAATACATAATAAAAAAGGTACATAAATGTGATAAAGAAAAAACAAAACAGTTAAACATTGACAAATGTGAACAGACAAACAAAATAAAGACAACAGGACAGACACTCTTGCTCTCAAACTCTCCCGACCCGACATTCTTCTTTTTAAATGAGAAAATAAAATAAGAAAAAACACTCAGTTCCTTTCTCCCTTTTTTTCCTCTTTCCAATTTTTTATTTTGTTATCTATTGTGTAGGAGGGGTCAGCGTGCACCTATTGAAATAGTCAATGAAGGGTTGCCATGTCTGGTAAAATCTATCTTCACTCCCTCTCAATTCAAACTTTATCTTTTCCAATTGCAAATAGTGCATAACCTCTTTCATAAGTGTAGTGTGAGTCGGAACATGTGCTTGCTTCCAGTTCAACAGTATCAGTCTGCGAGCCAGTAGAGTCACATATTTTACCATGTTATATTGGAAAGTAGACAATTTGACCCCGGGGCTTTTAACTCCTAGAACTGCTGTCAGTGGATCCGGGTCAAAAGGTCTTCCAACAATGTCAGATAGTGATTTAAATATACTTTGCCAATATGATGTTAGTTTAGTGCAGTGCCAGAACATATGCGCCAGAGTGGCCGGCGACTGGCCACATCTGTCGCAGGCTGGATTCACATTCGGATACATTCTGTTGAGTTTTTCCTTTGACAAATGTAACCTGTGTAATATTTTAAATTGTATAAGACCATGCCTGGCGCATACTGAAGAAGAGTGCACTAATTTTTGAGATGTAGACCATTGCTCGTCAGTGATAGATATTCCTAAATCGTTTTCCCAAGCAGTTTTTAAATAATCCAAGGAGGCATTACTATCTAAACATGAGAGAGAATTATAAATAATAGAAACACCTCCTTTGACCAATGGGTCAGGTAGAAATATAGATTCCATTGATGAGTTGGTAGGTATGTTTGGAAATGAAGCAGTGTGCTGTGTTAAAAAATGTCGTATCTGTAGAAATCTAAAAAAATGTGATTGGGGTAAATTAAATTTGCGTCGTATTTGTTCAAAGGTCGGAAATAACCCATCAATATAAAGATCTTTGAAGGAGTGAATACCATTTCTATGCCACACTTTAAACAATGAGTCAGAAAGGGAAGGTGAAAAAGCATGGTTAGCGACCAGTGGTGCGCGCACAGAACCCGGGTGCCAACCGAAATGCCTTCGTATTGAGAGCCAGATTTTGAGAGAATGCGAGACTATGGAATTCTTTGGCAACTTAGTATATTTTGAGGCCACTGGGGAAAAGATTAATGCTGACAACGATGTTGGGGGGCAACATTGACCTTCAATAAATGCCCACGTAGGCAATTGATCTTGGAGCCAAAATGAGAGCGCACGTAAATTACACGCCCAGTAATAGAGTTTGAAGTTAGGTAATCCCATTCCGCCCTCTGATTTAGGCCTCTGCAAAAAATCCTTCCTTATTCGGGGGTGTTTCTTATCCCAAATGAACTTGGAGATCATTTTATCTAGATTCTTAAAAAAAGTGTTGTTAACAAAAATTGGAATACATTGGAATAGAAACAGATATTTAGGGAGGACATTCATTTTAATTATATTAATTCGGCCGGCAAGTGAGATAGGAAGGTTCGACCATTTTGCAAAATCTTGTTCAGTACGTTCAAAAAGTTTTGTATGGTTTTGCTTGAACAAGTCATTAAGCGCTTTGGTTACCGTGATTCCTAAATACCGAAAGCTGGTTGTAACATTAAATGGATGGGAGCCGAAAGTTTGATTGCCTTGTGTATTGATAGGAAATAAAACGCTTTTGGAAACGTTGACCTTATACCCTGAAACCCTGCCAAAACTTTCTAAGGTGGACATGATACTAGGAATAGATGTGGAAGGTTTGGATATGTATAATAATAAATCGTCAGCGTAAAGTGAAACTTTATGCTCTCTATCTCCTCTGAAGATACCAGTGTAGGTGTCTGAAGCACGCAACTATACACTTCTTAAACTATACATGTCCCCCCTCTGAGCACTTCTTTCGGATATAGATAGAATTTATCCATAGAATTGCTCATAATTGCTAGAACCATCGCTTTACTTTAAACATTTTTTATATTACCTAAGCTATTTAACAGCATCAACATCCTATTAACACTAAGCTATTTTACCCTATTTGTCACTTCCTCCTGCCAGTCTATCTATAATTGAAACAACGTGCTAGGTATGTTTTGTGCACGCAGATCTGCTATTTTTAAAAATCCTTTTCTATCTTTCGGTAATTTTTTTTTCCCTAACTTCAAATAAAATGATCTCACATCTATAGAGAAATAAACTAAGGATAACCTAGAAATACTTAAATTTGGAAAGAAACACATCTAGGAATACATTTTGAAAAAACACACTAACAATAAACTTTCTCCGGTAAGTAGGAAGGCCGATTTAAGATTTGTGACCATTATAGTTAATCAAAATATAAAACATATTACAACAGTTAAATGGTTTTTAACTGTTAAATCTTGTTCATTGAAAATAGCTGATCCGCGGGTTCACTACTGATTTCTTAAAATAAAATGCTAGTATTTACATGACTCGTAACTTAAAATAGTATTTACATAATGTTCTCTTTGTTAAAATAGTATTTACATGACTCTGCTGTAGGTTCTCATTGTTAAAATAGTATGTACATGACTCTGCTGTAGATGGTTTACACTATTATTGATATATTTATTGATATATAAATAAACACCATGATCAACTAGACATTCAAATTGAACCTCATAGCTTATCATACAAATGTGTATGCGTCTTAATTAATTGACCAGTATGCTTGCTGCTTGATTGTTTGATGGAAAGTCCAGACAATAAAAATCCTTCCTTCTAAAATCCTCCTCCGGCACATAATTGCATGGACAAGTCCCTGTCTGAAACAAGGATGCCGGCTGGAAGCGACAACTGTTTATGCCCCTTTTTGGGATATTACAAGCCATATTCTATGTACAAAGATGAAGCTCGCACTTTCAACACTGGTAGTGTTGCTAACAGTAATGAAAACACAATCGGATTCAGAAATCCGGTTGCACAGGTATCTGACCATTGTTTATACAAATAGGAAAAAGACTGACTACAATGCAACAGCAGCTGTAACCATGCACCGTCAGTGACAGTGCATGTGTGTATTACGCTATGTTACTGAACTGTGGAGTATGCTGCACTTTGTAAAAATGGCAAAATATAACTCCTAACGTTGTTGACATGGGACTGATAGATCCCCCTGACTTATTTACAAAATCATTCCTGCATCCCAGGACTCATTACATTGATAATCTATTTACATCACTGCTTGGAATCAAGAATATAGTTAAGTGAAATGCCTGACCACGATCTCTAGCTGAATAAAGTGAGGTAGGAGAGGTATTAGGTAAATGTTGACTACAAAAATGAGCCAACAGGGCATTTGCCATGAGTGTGAATTATCCAACTATTAGGGGACCTTCTCTTGCCCCCCCCCCCCCCCCCCAAACACTGACGCCTGTCAATCACACTGCTACTCTGAAATGAGGGGTGCAAATGGACACCTGGTTGGCGTAAGTGACATGTCATGCTGTGAAACTCTCCTTAAATTAGAGAAACTAAACTGAACTGAAAACTGAACAATATGAGCCCCCACTGTTATTTTAACAGCTGTGATCAGGCTATTTCTGCGGACAAGTTTACATTTTGCGTGTCCCACACATTACTTATGTAACTGAAAATGCCTTATGCTATCTTGCCTTAGGCGTTGGGGGGGCTGGTGAACTAGTCAAGCCCAATGATTTAGATACCCCTTGATATGTGAGTCTTACTTACAATATGAGATACTCAGTAGTATACGGTATCTATCTGCCTGTGTTATATATATTCTTCAGTGCTCCTGGGCACGCATGGGAGGGAGACATGACGTCATGCCATCCACTGTTGGTGACAACAACTTATTTCTTACTTTACTGTTCCATATCTATGTTGTAAATTACCTATTTTGTTTAAGGGTGCTACAGTAGTATTTACGCATTTTAAATCTACATAATTAGTCAATGTATAAAGTCGAACCTTGTGTGCTCATGCCAATTCTTTATCCCTATTTGCATGATGTCTCTGAGTGGCAATTGACCACTCTGCATTAAACATTACATAGGGAATCATCCCCTATTTGGCTGTGGGGTTGTCTGATTTGACCTATTTGTTCATTAATATTACGTTTGAATCAAGACCAATTTACTACAAAATGAGTGAGTCCTTAAACTCCCCTCATTCAATTGTCTGATAGATTATTGACTATAGGACAGTTGTATGATCATATCGACATGCCATTCCTTATCCAAATCAAATCACCAGTATCTCATCTAAAACAAATATGACATGTCAGCTAGCAATAGGCATAGTGCTGGTTCACGTAAATACTATACTGCATGTCATCTCAACTCACAAGCCAAAGGACAGTATCCTGTTACCCACGTCGCAAAACTGCTTCTTTTAGGCACCAACAATGTCAACGCCGTCACCATGCACCAACGGAGGTGACGAAATCAACACCATGAATGACGCCAAGAGACCGTGGCCCAAGGGAGCCCTGGGTTGCTGCTCACCACAATAAAGTTGAATTGAAGCTATCCATAATGCTGACAAGAAATAGCACTTAGGCTCATATGCCACTTTACTCACCCAGTCACTGCGAGACCACCAACGCAAACCACCATCACAATCGCACACCGCCCCAAGAGATGCCCAGTGTTCAATCACATGAAAGGAAAAAGAACAATCATTAGTTCATCAAGCCTGGAATGTTTCCTTTTTCACATAGTCCTCCATTGTCCCTCTGTCCGAGTGCCTCCTGTCACTCACGTGTCCATGTTCACAAAATGTCACTTTTCGGAAAACAGTCCTTTCCCGACTGTGTTGGGCCCCAAACCAACACATGCATATATCGTTCAAACATCAAAGTGCGGAAGCAGTCTACTGACTGTACATGTGACTTATTGACCTCTCTTTTAGCAATCGTGCGATGTGATAAGTGGTGCACTCAATGGTCCAGCAGTACCCAGGTTACGCAAAACACAGTACTACTCATTTCTATGTCTGGTGAATCAATTTGGCCAATAATACCCTTTACATATCTAATTGCACCTCACTCACACTAACGTATGAGTTCTGTGTCTCACTTTTTTAGGTTCACACTCACACAGTTTCTCATGAGGGAATTGCGCTTGTCCATATGATCAACTCAACACAACTCCAAACCATGTCTTCCCTAATGGATGACCTGTCCGTATATGGGACCGTAATACTCATACGCATGTAGTTGAATACTGTAATTACTGGTTACTGTGTAGATTATGGTTATTACAAAACATACATTAACCACTCCAGCCCTATATACATTTTTTCCCTGTTGCAAATAACTAATTTACAAGAACAACACATTGTGAGCTCGTAGATCTGCTTATTTTACAGTTATTTTATAATTCAAAATGAGACATTCTGCTAAATTGACAGAGTTTCTTAAATACAGCCACAGCTAACACTAATTTACTATTAAGCCTACATTTGAATTCTGGACATTTACTTGCTACAGAGTATTCCTATATCGTGTATGTATAAGTAACACATTTCAGAACCTTTCTCCACCACTCATATTACTGTAATAATAGACTTATTTACACTCACCAGACTCCATGTGTGGCCACTCAGGGCAGCTGCTGTCAATGGTGGGGGAGAAGAACGGGGCTACTTAACACAAACAGGGGTTCCTATCTTGACTGGGTAAAACTACGATGACAGTTACAAACATTACCTATTGTAAGGAGTTACTAATTACCTATACATTTCATGCTTTGAGTATAATTTTGCCTATCTATTTAGTCCAAATATAAAAAGTGACAAAGCACAATTACACTCAACTTGCCGTGACTCTGGGAAATTGTTATATTGTCATTACATTTAAAATAAGACGTAATAAGATAATATATATGACCATGATGATCAGCTAACCACGTTACTGTTTGTTAATTACTTTGAATACTCGGACCTTAAAACAACCCTACTATTAACCATTACTACTATCTGAACCTGCTATACTGCCAACAAGACAGCATTTACTGGGATGTGCGTACCGGTAGACCTGCTATTTTCTGAGACTGTCTGTCTGCCTGAGTCTGCCTCTGACAACTGCTAACTGCTGTTCACTAACCATGGGTGGTGACACTAAACTGAGATACCAGGACCACATTCTTCATACTTACTTGTTCACAATGCCACATTTATACTTTTTATACTATACTAAATCACCATTTAACTTTTTACAAAAATAGTATTTTCCGTTCATCCACACGTACGTGTCCACCCACTTCCATACTTCATACTCAACATTCCACATTCCACATTCATACCTGCTGCTCGAGTCTTACGCGTTACCAGAACCTATGAATCAATCTCATATACAATTTGCTGTTTCACCATTCTCTTTTAATCTTCCCTGTGGGCTGTTTGGTCCCAACAGGAGAGAAAAGAAAGAAAATAACGGTGGACGCTGTCTGTATGATTTCCTATGCTATTCCCTATCCTACTGATATAGGCTATAGTTTCTCTATATAAATGTCTATGAAAGACTGTTACCACTCGGCAACGATGAAATACGATGAGGAGGGACTGTCACCACTCCTTTAAATACGATGAATACGATGAGGGACTGTCACCAGCTCTTTTAAATACGATGAATACGATGAGGGACTGTCACCAGCTCTTTTAAATACGATGAATACGATGAGGGACTGTCACCAGCTCTTTTAAATACGATGAATACGATGAACTAGTACTTTGTACGACTGTATCTCTAACGACACAGCCTCAAAATACAAAATGTTGTACATTGAGTCAAAACACTCTTACCCCAAAGTTCGTTTAGGTGTTGTCCCTGTCGGACCAGCATCTCAGATCCATATGCACAGCGCTCTCATCTGAAAAAAAGAATGCTGACGGACAGTAGAAACACCCTGCTCACAGCGCCATAATTGTTGTGGGAACTTAATACTCATAACAGAGACTTTAAGAAATAATCGAGGTAGAGAGTGAACTGAACCAATGTCACGTTTATTACAAGGAACATGGTCTGTACCAGTCCAGGGAGGTGCACGGATGCCAGCCTCCCTAGCTGTAGACATGAGTCTCTCTTATACACAGTGAAGGAACACAAATACATTTGAGGTGTGGTCAGTGGACATGGTCAAACATGGGTCTTGGGTAAGAATAGGTCATCTTGACAGACAATCAACAGGTGGAAGCCTTGCTCCAGGCAGTGTAGTATGAGGTACCGCACACACCCACACCACCTATGAGGCCCACGCACACACCCACACCCCCTCTGAGGTACGCACACACCCACACCACCTCTGAGGTACCGCACACACCCACACCACCTCTGAGGTACTGCACACACACACCCACACCACCTCTGAGGTACTGCACACACACACCCACACCCGTATGCACATACCCACACCACCTCTGAGGTATACGCACACACCCACACCACCTCTGAGGTATACGCACACACACCCACACCACCTCTGAGGTATACACACACACACACACACACACCACCTCTGAGGTATACGCGCACACACACACACCACCTCTGAGGTATACGCGCACACACCCACACCACCTCTGAGGTACGCACACACCCACACCCGTATGCACACACCCACACCACCTCTGAGGTATACGCGCACACACCCACACCACCTCTGAGGTACGCACACCCACACCCGTATGCACACACCCACACCACCTCTGAGGTACGCACACACCCACACCACCTCTGAGGTACGCACACACACACACCACCTCTGAGGTACGCACACACCCACACCACCTCTGAGGTACGCTAGCTGCTACGCATGCTGATTTCTGCTCCCTTTGTCGTTTTCCAGTTCCGTAGGCAGTGCAGGAATGCCATTAGTAAGGGATTAAGGGATAATGTCTGGCTAGCTGGTCATTGTTGGGAGATAATTCACCGACGCAAAGAGATGATGTCTTAACTGGACATAACGGTTTGTGTCTTCTCCCCAGCAGCCTGTCGTGTCCCTGACCAGCGTGAAGGAGGACATGGAAGCTGCCAAACTCCGTTTAGAAGCCTATTCTAATACACTGACTGAGCTCATCAATAAGATAGGTAGGTACCGTTTTCTTGACAGCCACATGATACCCTAACCTCGCGACCCCAGACTTTCCACCTGGGAGGAAAGCCTGGTCTACAGTGGTTGGAAAAAGTACTCAATTGTTTTACTTAAGTAAAAGTACCAATACTGCAATTTAAAACTACTCCGTTACAAGTAAAAGTACGGAATTGAAAATGTACTTGAGTAAAAGTACAAAAGTATCGGCATCAAAATGTACTTAACACAGCCGACGCGAATCGCGTATCAATACGTTATCAATTAATCAAACGTCGGGTGCGAATCACGTATCAATACGTTTCAATCACTTTTTTATAGCATACTTTCATTCATCTTTTTACCCACCCGGACAATGAAGAATCATCCCCCTATCATTGCTGCTTAGTCCCGCTCACGTGATCAGAAAAAAAAAAAGAAAAAAAAAAACCCTCCCCTCCTGAAAAAAGGAGGGCGGGCCGCTTTACGTGTATAAACCAGTGTAAAATGGATGCGCCCATGCCGATCTAGCCGGTGTGTGAAAATAATCAAATTTCACCTAACCTCGCCTCACCAGGCTTTCCTCCACCTATTGGCTTTTACCGATTCCCCCCTCCCCTCCTGTTTCTCCTGCAGGAGGAGGGCCTTGCGAGATGGGGGCTCATGTCTCGGAAAAAAACATACGGAACGCTGTTACGCTGCCTAACACATGATCTGCAGATTCTGCACCAGATCGGCATTGCACAACGTCTGCAACACACATGGACAGATGCATGTTTACTTCTTCATACTGTAGCGACCAAACGATCCCCGAGCCTACAATACTACGAACTAACAAACGAACTACAGTATCGAGAGGGGCCGCCATGACAACAGACAGTCTACCGTTGGGGGATCACGTATCGCCATGCAGAGCCGTCATAATCGGAGATCGCTCGGACGTATGATTGTAACGCTTTTTTATTCATTATAATTGTAGTGATAAGACCGCAATGAACGCGTCGGGGACGTAATCGACCCGGGTGTAATGTATAACGAACTTTTCCGCGTCCTAAACCGTGCATGCCCAGGCATGTTCCCCTATAGTAGCTTGAAAAACAAAATCAGCTCATGATGACAACGCGTCTCACCGTTATACTATAGTTCTGAACCGAACGGTGGAATGGGACTTTTTATAGCCGTACGATCAAGACTTGTGCTGCCCAATGTGCCCATGACCCCCCCCCCCCCCCCAATGTTACTGCGATCAAAACAATGAAAGCAGTGAATCATCATCATCGATTCATCATCTAGAGAAAGCAGAGTTATGAAGGTTTATAGTCAGACATTGACAGGCAGATATAACAATAAACACAATAAATATGCTATACATCCTATACACCGAATGAAAGCCCTGAATGTGTACTTTTACGAGGAAAAGAGTAAACATTGATCCCATGTACAGTTTGTCATAAATTGGCTACTGGGTGGATGCACATTGCGCCCACCAGATATAACTGCAGAGAAGACATGGACCCGAACTCAATATTCACAAAATAAGGCCTATAGCGACATATAAATACTATATACCGTATGAAACAGAAGACTCTCTGCTTTCATAAGAAAAAAACTTCTACTGTAGTAATAATAAAAATCACACCCATGTGAAGTGAGTGGTGCAACTCTGTCCCATATTCTGTTCTCTGCTTATTCAATACAGCTCGCTATATACGGACTGAGGCAGAAAGTCATGTAAACCTTTTATTTACAGTTTGGTCTGTAAACTTCTACTGTAATAATAAAAATCACACCCCTGTGAAGTGAGCGTTGCAACTGTTCTGTACTTATTCACTACAGCTCGCTATATACGGACTGAGACAGAAAGTCATGTAAACCTTTTATTTACAGTTTGGTCTGTAAACTTCTACTGTAATAATAAAAATCACACCCCTGTGAAGTGAGCGGTGCAACTGTTCTCTACAGTTGCACCGCGCAACTGTAGAGAACAGTTGCACCGCTCACTTCACAGGGGTGTGATTTGTATTGAATAAGCAGAGAACAGAATATGGGACAGAGTTGCACCACTCACTTCACATGGGTGTGATTTTTATTATTACTACAGTAGAAGTTTTTTTCTTATGAAAGCAGAGAGTCTTCTGTTTCATACGGTATATAGTATTTATATGTCACTATAGGCCTTATTTTGTGAATATTGAGGAGTTCACGTCCATGTCTTCTCTGAAGTTATCTGGTGGGCACAAGCTGCATTCAATAACCAATTACTGTCTAACTGTAGATGGGATCAATGTATACTGTTTTCCTCGTAAAAGTACACATTCAGGGCTTTCATTCGGTGTATAGGATGTATAGGATATTTATTGGGTTCAATTTTATATCTGCCTGTCAATGTCTCTGACTTTAAACCATCCATAACTCTGCTCGCTGTTCAAGATAACCACTTCCAGGCAAATGCAGGTGTTGCAAAAAGGTCAATATCTCCAGAATGGAACATGGTAAAATCAAAATGTATTTTTTAAATTGAAGTGGACAAGTTCAGCTTTCTTTTGATGTATGTGTGTGATTCTCACTATAAGAGAACATTTTGCTGTGGGCCCCCGAACAAGGCCTTTGTGCAATGTTAAACGGTAGCAACATCCAAATAGGCCTGCCGAGATCTTGTAGCAATCAAAGTGTTAAAGTACAAAAGTACCTCCCCCTGGCCAGCCGGGGCGCCTGATAGAGGTGGAAAGGAACTGGTTTTAATAACGTGTTCCTTCCACGCGCTACGTCCAACCAGGGAAACTCCCCCGTCAGGTGAAAATAAGCAGCTTGGACTCCTCATGCATAGTAGGAAGAATGAGGTCATGCCCCCCCCCCCCCCCAGGTTGGCAGAGGAAGTGTAGCGCCCAGGATTACATTAGATAATTGACACTGGGTGAAAAAATGGGTTACAAAATCGTGGGATAAAAATTATATATAAAAAAAAAAAATCACACCCGTGTGAGTGGTGTAAGGTCTTATATAGTGACGTCACATACTAACCATAGCAACCGTGCTCATTTTTTTTGGTACGGACAGACACGGGTACATCGCTTTTTGAGTGGTGTAAACCACTCCTACAACTGGCTTTGTTAGTCTGTCTGTCTGTCTGTCTGTCTGTCTGTGCTCAAAAAATGAGCACGGTTGCTATGGTCACCCAGTTCACACGGGTGTGATTTCATTACGTCAGACATTACGTCAGACCACAGCTGATCAGTCTATATAAGACCTTACACCACTCAGTTCACACGGGTGTGATTTTTTTGGTACGAACAGACACGGGTACAAAGCCAGTTGTTGGAGTGGTTTACACCACTCAAAAAGAAAAGTTCAGTATTTAGAACCACTGATCTAATCTCCTCCCTCTCTTAAACTCACGAAGCCTAAAATGTCAACCCATGCAATATAACGAGTCTCCGCTCCCTCTTTTCAATGCCTCATTTAGTATGGAAATCCCCGCGCCACCGTTTCATCCCCGCGGTCATGTTTCAGCACGAAAAGGCCAAAATGTCACACGTTAATGGGTCCCAGAAGCCTGTACTTGTCTTTACAATCCAAGTGGGTTGAAATGATACAGCAGTGTAGAATTTGCCCGATGCAATCATAACAAGATCCAAGTTCACGGTGAATAATTTCCAACGCTTATAAATGTGCTGTGAAAGGGAGGCAACTTTCATCTTTGGTATAGTCAAAAGGTTACTCTGCTTAGGTTGTGATCATAATGATCAAATCAATATAGGCCGCGTCATGTTTATAGTGTATTCATTTGAGTGATGTGAGTTTCTCTAAAGCATTTCTAATCATGGTGACCTTAACAAAGATCTGGCTGATCACACTATATTGTTGCAAAGCTTTTATCTACATTCTCACACCACCACGTCAAAGCAGTTTTTATGAGCAGTGCTAGCTATAGCCCCTCCAAGCGCCAATTAATTTACGTGGGCCTTGATGCCGTCGTAATGGCTGATTTTACACTTGCTGAAAATAGCCGATCTTTTAAGCTCACAAGTTAACGTGCCGCGCTTTGTGACTTGTGAGCTTGTAGATCGGCTATTTTCAGCATGCAACCAAGTGTAAAATGACTTGTACTGAATCTCTTGTCCACTAGTCCCTTCCTAACATTTTAGTCCAGTTTTCATTTGTTGACGAAATTGTCAATATATTTAGTCTTAGTCCCGCGCACTCAGATCAGCCAACGCAGGGAAGCTGAAGTACCTTCACTAAAAACGCCGGGACAACGCTCCACACGTCCCAAACTCTTCTCCCTTCTGGCTCCAAAACTATGGAATTCACTTCCCATCACAATCAGAACTGCAGCCTCACTCCCAATCTTCCGCCGTAGTCTGAAAACCCACCTCTTCAGACTCCACCATGGCCCGTAGCACTTGCCCTAGCCTAGCCCCTTAGATAGCACTTTATGTAGACTTAGATACAGACATTAAACAGACTTATAGCTTGTTACGTAGACAGCACTAGAATTGCATTTGATGTAGTCATAGCACTTTATAGTACACATGTATAATATATAGTATAGTATGTATAGTTTACATAGATACTCCACTGTTACGTTCTTAGCTTACGCATGTTTCATGATAACTACTTTTTATGTATGTGATGTATTGCCATGCTTTTTGTTATTGCTTAATGTAAGTCGCTCTGGATTAAGAGCGTCTGCTAAATGCCTAAATTGTAAATTGTAAATTGTAAATTGTAAATTGTAAATCATAGCTTAGTTTTCATTTCGTTTCCATTTAGTTTTCCTCAGTCAAAAAAGGTAGTCGACGAACATTTTTCGTCACAGCATTAGTCGACGAAATCAACACTATACTCTCTTCCTGTCGCACGTCGTCCGCAGACGAGACGGTGCCCCTGGAGCGCTTTGACCACGTGCTGAACGAGACGGCGCGGCGGCTGACCATGCTCCGCGGCAGCGTGGAGAGCCCCGGGCTGGGCTGGAAGATCCAGAAGCTGCGCCTGGCGGCCAAGGAGCAGCAGAGTCGCCTGGGCGCCCTGGAGCAGGACCTGCAGGACATCCGAGAGGAGAGGGACAGCCTCAAGGACATCACCCTGAACCTACCGCAGTCCTGCCCCCAAGCCACGGGAACGGGCAAAGGCTAGACCTATGGGTGGGGGTGGGTGTGTGTACATACTGGGTGGCAACCACTTGAAACCTCCCAGCGTCCATATTCTGGGGGGAACATTAGCCTGAATAAATTGCTTGATTTTTGTTTTGGCGAAAAGATTTGGTGTGTAAACGGTAAACAGATACTGTAGGTCCAAGTGTACAGAGCCAACTCAGGTCCAGTTTACTAAGTATTAAGAGGGTTTTTAACCCGTTTAGGCCTGACCTCGAAATTTCGAAAAATTCTTCTAAATCCTCCAGTTTTCTGAAATAAATATTTTCACGATTTATCAAAAATAGCAGACCTACAAGCTCGTAGCGCGCCACCGAGTGGCGCGCTACGAGCTTGTAGATATGCTATTTTTCAATAGCTACATTTTAACATAATGTTTAAAACGCCAAAAGGGGTTCCCGCCCAAAATGGTTAATGTTCCTGGCAGTGTTGGAAAAGTTACTCAAAAACGGTAATATTATTACCTTACATACCGGTATTACTCCCTGTCGAAAGTAACTTGTTACTTATTAATTCACTTTTCTCGCCCCCAGTAATTTAATCTTTTTTTAAGATTTGTTTTTGGCTTTTCTGCCTTGACAGGAAAGAGGGAGAGAGAGACGGGGGGGAGACATGCAGCAAAGGTTGTCATGAACGGGACTCGAACACGCAACGCGCTGTCAGGCCAGAGCCTATTATGTGGCATGCGCCTGGACCACTAGGCCAGCGTGCGCCCAGTAATTTCATCTTTTGTCCCCAAAAGTCTCACCGGTATGTTCCAGACGGTTTAAGCCAAGGCCTGCCCTTCCATATCCAATAATTCACACGCACAGACAAGTGTGCATCGTTTCCGTATCTGCTCTACAAACTACTATTATAAAACTCGTTTAAAAATAGTAACTAGTTATACTTTTGGAAAATAGTAAATGTAATATCACTCAAATTATGAAAGTAATTAGTTACTAGCACTGGAAAAAGGTAATAATATTACTTTCCAACACCGCCGCACAGTACAAAAGTAGGTTGGTATAGATGCTACGTTGTTAGCTTCGGAAACCCAGACGTTTTTATATACTACTTTGATAACTGCGTGCAGTGTTGTGAACTTAAAATAGCCGATCAAGCTCACAGCCAGGTCTGCTTTTAACTGGGAAGGTTCTGGCTCGCTAAATGGCACTCGTCGTGTGTATTTTTATTCCCAGCCCTGATGTCCCTTCCAAGTCTGTACAGAATTTATCCTCTTTTAACACATAACACACATAACACACACACACACACGTGCGCGCACGCACACATGCGCGCAGCCGCGCACACACACACACACACGCGCTTGGATACATCAGTACAGACTTATCCTCTTTGTCTGCCATTAATTACATCCTCCTCCTTCCTCCTGTAAATTCCCCCCCCCCCCCCCCCTTTTTTTTATATCTTCCACCGCCATATTACCAACAACATCAGAAGTTTAATTAAACTATGAATAATAACTAACCATTCCGAGCTGCCAGAGTGCTCTGTCAAAGTTTTAAAAATAACGCTGATAATTTTTTTCTTTTTGTGTGCAGCAGGCCAGCTAAGGGTTTAAAGTTGTTGCGAGTGCTTCTCCCAAAACTGACACGTTCAATTTACACTTGAGCTCTTTCTCATCAGCCGGGCCTTAATTAACAATTAGCGGTGTGTTGGCCTCAGCTGTTCAGGTCAGCCTTTCAACAGCAGCGTACGACCTCTGTTAGTTATTCTCACACTGGGTCCTCTATGCCTCCTCGCTTAAACTTCAGGTGTATTGTTACCTCCAGTGGTGGAAAAAGTACTCACATTTTTTTTACTTAACCCATTTTGACCTGAGATCAGATTCTAAAAATCTGAAAAGTCTTCTACATCCTGACAGTTTTCTGAAAAAGCTATGTTTCTATGTCAGTCGTTCAAAAATAGTAGACCTACAAGCTCGTAGCGCGCCACTCGGTGGCGCGCTATGAGCTTGTAGATCTGCTATTTTTCAATAGCTAAAGCATAACATAATGCTAACACCAAAAGGGGTTCCCGCCCAAAATGGGTTGTAAAAGTATCAATAGTGCAATGTAGAAATACTCTGTTACAAGTAAAAGTCCGGAATTCAAAATGTAAATGTACAAAAAGTATTGGCATTAAAATGTACTTCAATTACCAAAACTAAAAGTACAAGCTCCAAATAGCAGATCTACAATTTATTGATCTACTGTAGATCGGCTATTTTCAAATGTATAAAGTAACTAGTAACTGGACCCCATAGTAACTAAAGTTTTCAAATAAATGTAGTGGAGTAAAAGTACAATATTTGGATCCGAGATGTGGAGTAGAAGTAAAAGTATTGGAAATTGGAAAAAGTAAAGTACATATACCTCAAAATTATACTTAAGTACAGTGCTTAAGTAAATGTACTTTACTTCTACAAAATGTCTTCTAAATCCTGTTTCTTCTGAAAAACTATATCAGTGGTGCTCAAACAAATTGACATTAGATGCCTCGCCGGTTTTAATGGGTTAACCCATTCTGTTCGGGAACCACTTTTGGTGTTTAGCTATTGAAAAATAGCAGATCTACTTGTAGGTCTGCTATTTTAAGTCTTGAAAATGTGGAGCAAATCTTTGAATATATATTCTTTCAGAGTGAACGTTTTTAACTCATATCTTTCGGCTTCTGGGAAGTCCCTGAAGGGAACATATTTTCAGATGGGGGGTCGGCGGCCAAATACATATATTTTCGGGGGGTCCTTGACATGAAAATGTTTGAGAACCACTGACACAGAAACATGGGTTTTTGGAGAAAACTGTCAGGATTTAGAAGACATTTTGTAGAATCGTCCTCCGGTCTAAATGGGTTAACTGCAAGAGTGGGTGACACTATTTTTCCGTACAAGCTTCCACGAACTGCATGTTCACAAAGAGAGAATCACAAGAAAAGGAACGTGTCAAATTCGATATCAAACGTACATAAAGATGTGTACTCAAACCTGATCGCCTCAGTCTCTTGTGGACATTAGAGACACATCAACCCTGGCAGACATCGACAGTGCCTTCGCTTTTTCCGTTCCGCGCCTCCGCCTGCCTAATGTAGTTATTGCTGTATATGTTGTCGTTTAATAACCATGCAGGGAGTTGTCATGAGACATATTCGTCATCATGTTCATGTGCTGTAAGAAGTATACAGGTTTCTGTATTCACGACAGCTCTGAGTGAACACCAGATAATGTGGTTGCAATCAATGAATGGGATTATTTAAATGAACGGAACTTCAATACTACTATTGTGAAAGAATAATCTTTACTTACGTGTGTGTGTGTGTGTGTGTGTGTGTGTGTGTGTGTGTGTGTGTGCGTGTGTGTGTGTGTGTGTGCGTGTGCGTGTGCGTGCGTGTGCGCGCGCGAGAAAGAGAGACAGAGGAAAATAGAGAAGTGATATTAGGGTTTCAAACAATCGCTTTGCAATATTCTCTTTTGTCTAGTTCGTTTTACGTACCGGAAATCCTCCTGTCTTTATTCATTGTGTCTTTCAGGTATTGCAATATTCATAAGTAGGCCTATACAAAGATGGATTCGGTAACATATTCTGTCACTCATTGATTGTGATTCCCTTATACCAATAAACACACATTATAACACTGTCAGTCGCGTTCTTTCAACATCAATCAAAAAATGTAGTTGATTAGGTTCATCATAATCCCAAATGAACCCAACACACACACACACACACACACACACACACACACACACACACACACACACACACACACACACACACACACACACACTCTCTCCCTATCCCCCATTTCAGAATGTTTTGTGTGCCTCTCTCTCTCCACAGCCAGGGAGGTCAGGTGCCTTTCACGATGCAACTCACGTGCCAGACTTACCTAGACCTGTCACGCCACACAGGTTATACTACATAGTACATGCAGCTCACATCCCCGGTCCATATCGACCTGGCTGCCGCCAGGCTATATATGCAACGTGCAGCCCAAGACAGAAACAAAAGAAAAAGACATGGGCATCTCCGGTTTATACTTCCCATATCTTGCGTGAAGTAGGTGGCCACATTTATAACCCATTTAGGCCTGATGTCGAAATTTAAAAAATGTCTTCTAAATTCTGAAGTTTTTCTTGAAATACCTCATGTTTCTGTATCAGTGGTGCTCAATATTTCTAGCCAGACTCATAGCGAGGGTTCACTGAGGTTTCCTCCCCGCATAAGAATCTTCAGTGAATCCCCGGCTAGGCTACAATATTTCATGTCAAGAACCCCAAAAGTTATATGTAATATGCCTCACCCCCCCCCCCCCCCCTTTTGAAAATAAGTTCTTCCAGGGACTCCCCAGTTCACTCTGTAAGTCTGTAATAATATATATTCAAAGATTTGAGGCACATTTTCACGATTTTAAAAAAATAGCAGACCTACAAGTTCATAGCGCGGCACTCGGTGCCGCGCTATGAGCTTGTAGATCTGCTATTTTTCAATAGTTAAAACACCAAAAGGGGTTCCCGCCCAAAATGGGTTAAGGAGACTGGAAGCAGGTTCAAGTCTATTATTTCCAACGAAAGAGTGAACGTGAACACCTTCCGGACCGTTCTTTTTAGCCCCATGATGGTCACTGAACTACATGTTGGACCCGATAGTCACAAATTAAAGCCACATGATCTTCCCAAGACTTTTGCACTAAAATGGCTTTTCTCAGAGAGACAAATCAGGAGAAAATCGACTTATCGACCTTTCTCTGTCCCAGCAAAACACACTCTCGTGGGATATGGCGTTCGCGACTTCAGACAGTCGCCACTTAGGACAGTGTTTCTCAATCCAGGGGATCCCCAAAAGATTTGTCCTGGGTCCCCAGATGACAGTTAAGTGACTTTTAAGACCAAAAAAAAGAGAGAATAAAAAAATAACACAGCCTGTCACTGCATCAAAAGTAATCAACAATCAATACTATAAAATAATTGGTCAAACATTGACCAAATTGTCAAATAATAGAAAGTGACATTGTGAAAATAGACTATCTACGTTGTGAGCTTGTAGATGGTCTATTTTCACAATATTTATCTGTGGAGCCGATTTTCAAACTACATCGAATGCCTCAACTCTTACATGTCCAAGTGTTTGTCAGGTCCCCAGTTCACACACATGATTATTTTTGGGGGGTCACCAGTTCACATATGGTTATTTTTTTGGGGGTCCCCATTTCACATATGATTATTTTTTGGGGGTCCCCAGTTCAAATATGATTATTTTTGGGGGGTCACCAGTTCAAATGTGATTATTTTTGGGGGGTCACCAGTTCACATATGATTATTTTTGGGGGGTCACCAGTTCAAATATGATTATTTTTGGGGGGTCACCAGTTCACATATGATTATTTTTGGGGGGTCACCAGTTCACATATGATTATTTTTGGGGGGTCCCCAGTTCAAATGTGATTATTTTGGGGCATCACGGCCTGAAACTCCTGAGAACCACTGACTTGCATTTGTAGGATCTGTGTACCATTTCGCCTCTAGTGGATGGTGTATCTTTAATAATGTAACATCTCTGATATGCAGCTCACATCCCAGGACTGCGTTGGCCTGTCACCCCTATGTTGTGCTGTACATACAGCTCACATTTACACAGTGGTGGAAAAAGTACTCAATTGTTTTACTTAAGTAAAAGTACCAATACTGCAATTTAAAAGTAAAAGTACGGAATTGAAAATGTACTTAAAAGTATATTGCAGAATGTCCCATTTCACAAGTTCAAACTGTGTACAAAATCTTTTGAAAATAGCCGATCTACAAGCTCACAATGCATCGCGTTGCGACGCATTGTGAGCTTGTATATCGGCTATTTTCAAATGGCCGATATGTATATGTAGGGTTGAAGTGGTTAATGTATGTTTTCTAATCAAAATGAATATCTCCAAAGTAACTAGTAACTAAAGTTTTCAAATAATTGTAGTGGAGTAAAAGAAAAAATGTTGGCTCTGAGAAGTAGTGGAGTAGAAGTAAAAGTACTGGAAATTTTAAATACTCAAGTAAAGTACAAATACCTCAAAATTGTACTTAAGTACAGTACTTAAGTAAAAGTACTTAGTTACTTTACACCCTCCATGTAAGGCCATGGTGGTCCGTGGCTCAAATGCCGAATAAAGAATGGGCCTAGATATGAAAAAGGTTGACAGCAACTTTCAAGATTGACTCACTATATAGTTTATTTATAAATTCCAGGAAATTCTATTTCTCTGTCTGTCTATCCAGGCCTATCCAATTTCCAATACTTTTACAAAACTACATTTCAGAGGAAAATATTGTAATTGTGTGAACTTGGTTATAAAAGGCCACTTAAAAGGAAATGGTTGTTAAACTATGGTTGGTTTTGGAAATATCTGAGGGGCCTGCACGGTCAATAACCTGCAGCACAGTCACTTTCCAGCAGCAAACAAGCATAATTGCTTGTATTGCAGTTGACTCGTGACAAAGACATACAGAAGTATGACATAGCCGTTTTCCTAGCATATAGGACTGTCCTATGCTGTGCTTCTGAGCAAGGGTCACCAAAGTTATGGCCATTTGAGCTATTAACCACCGCTGGAACACTTTTGTAGTGCCCCATGATGTACAATGTGTGCAATTTAGTGTTTTTCTTTATTTTTTTGTGCCTATATATTCTCATGACGGACCCTTGAACCCTTGCTTTGATTGATTGATTGAAATATGTATTAACAGTTTGCAGAATTACAGTACATTTCAAGCACAAACTCAATACAAAGGCTGTTAACTGTGAGTGGACGACCCAATTAAGCATTACACTTGTTTACAAGAGGGTCCACCATCTGCAGTGGTGCAGATTGGAGCAACCAAACTTGCACATAATGCAGGAGGCAGCAGGACGTTGCGTTACAGAAAACGAGCGCTTCCAAACTGACAAACTCACCCGTAGGGACTTTCTTGAAAGTATTAGGTCACCACATGTCTATGATGGATTTTTAATTTTATTAAACAAAAGCATTGCAGATAGAATATAATTCAAGCTTTCCGTACACCTGCAATGTTGGTGAGTTTAACATCGTTTAGTACAATCAGAACAGACTTTTCTGCTTGGATGTACGTATGGGCTGTCGAGGCCAGAATGTCGTTTTTTTGCCACTCATGTCACGCATGCACATAGCCTCTCATGTACAATCAATCAATCACCAATCAATCACCAATAATGTGGTCATACTGTAGTAATATCGTGGTCAATGTGGACTATAGGCCTCCTGGTGCAGGTTGTAGGGACTAAATCAGGGGTATTCAACTAGATTAGGCCAGGGGTCACAACTGTAAAATGTGTGTGTGCGTGCGTGCGTGCGTGCGTGCGTACATACATTTGTGGGTTCTTAAAATGCATTTTGTGCTCGAACACGAAGATTTATGTACTGTATAATACATTTGTGCACAGTAATGAGCAGGATCATATATGTCTATACAGGTATATGCTACCTTAGAATAGACCTTTTTGACAGTTCGTAAACATATAATTGCCTTGACGTTAGCCCAAAAAATAATCTCCCTCAGTTGGTAGGGACTAGACCATCTCCCTGGCCTGAGGGCCTCCAGGTGCAGGTGATTGGGACTAGGCCTCCTGGTGCAGGTGGTAGGGACTAGACCATCTCCCTGGCCTGAGGGCCTCCAGGTGCAGGTGATCGGGACTAGGCTTCCTGGTGCAGGTCAAGGACTGTCTAAAGAGGACGAGATGCGAAGACCGTACGGGCGACGCCATGTTGCTCACATGGTGCTCCATGGAAGGAAAGAAACATGCGCAGTTGAGACCAGGAAGTTGGAGATGACAAATCATAGATATGGCACAAATGGCCCAGCAGATGGTGTGATGCCAATGAAAGGAGAGATGCTTGTACATATGTCACGTCCGACCAACATTACTGTCTGTGTGATGATCCATGCTGGGACGTACTTATCCATTTGCTGTTAAAACGTTAATATAAAAGGTAAAATGCAATGACGTGATATGTACAAGCATATCTCCTGTCAGTGGCATCACGCCATCTGCTGGGCCATTTGTGCCATATCTATGATTTGTCATGTCCAACTTCCTGGTCTCAACTGCCATGTTTCTTTCCTTCCATGGAGCACCATGTGAGCAACATGGCGTCGCCCGTACGGTCTTCGCGTCTCGTCCTCTTTAGACAGTCCTTGGTGCAGGTGGTAGGGACAAGGCCTCCTGGTGCAGGTGGTAGGGACTGTCACTAGACCATCTCCCTGAAGGCCTCCAGGTGCAGGTGGTAGCGCTCAGCGGTCTGCCTGGCAGCGTCCAGCTGTTTCTCACACCACTGGACCAGAGCCTGCTGCAACATCTGGACACGCACTTCCTTCAAGCGTGCGATCTGGAAAGCACACACACACACACACACACACACACACACACACAAACTGAACTGTCTATGTGGGTTTCCTATCTGTGCCACTGCTATGCCCTATAGCAGTGGTTCCCAAAGTGGGGTCCGGGGACCCCCAGGGGTCCTTGAGGGAGTTCCAGGGGGTCCCCAGCTAAATGATAGTTTGGAGCCAAATGGACCCCTTATGGGTCTGTAACTCAGAGAGTGTACAATTTGCAACTCTCAAGAGTCAAATTAACTTTGATCTATACAATAATAAATGTGTGTGCGTGCGTGCGTGCGTGCGTGCGTGCGTGCGTGCGTGCGTGCGTGCGTGCGTGCGTGCGTGCCTACCTCCAGTTTGGCCACTCCAGAGATGTGATCAAAGTCCTTCTCCGAAGCCTTCTTCAAATCCTCCATCTAATTGCATATAGAGCACCATTTTATTTGTAATCTATACAATGTATAAGTTATGGATAGAGCTAGGCAAATCGAGTGGCAAAGCAACAGGCAAAGTGAGTTTAACATTGTTTAATGTTTAATGCAATCAGATATGACTTTTCTTTTTGGATGTATGGGCTGCCAAGGCCAGAAAGTAGTTATTTGCCACTCAGTAGGCATTCCTGCATAACTTCCGGGTTTGATGATGATGTCACGCGCATACTCTCTATAGTACCTCATATGTCCAAAATTGTAACCTTTCAGTATTCAAATTCAAAAATAGCAAAAGTAGCAGATCTACAAGCTCAAAGCGTGTTGCTTCGTGGTGGATTTCGAGCTTGCAGATCTGCTACTTTCGATGCTTTTGTGTGACGCTGCAGTATTGATCACATAGTATGTTACATTAAAAAAAAAAAAGCAAATGGACAATAATAGTTTTATTTGTATTTTATTTTTTGGGCGAACGTGCAGCGAACGTCTCTCGGATTATCATCGGCCGGGGATGCGATCGTAGTAATATCCCATTTAGGCCTGACGTCGAAATAAAAATAAAAGTCTTCTGAAAGAATATATATTCACGATTGTAGATCTGCTATTTTTCAATAGCTAAAGCATAACATAATGCTTAGTTAAAACACCAAAAGGGGTTCCCGTCCAGAATGGGATATTCTGTGACTAAAAGGTAATCAAATACCTTTTTTTATGAGTGTTTACTCTGTAATGCAGAGTAATGTGTTTTACGCTGTTTGCTTTTATTGAAACTCTGAGTCCACATGAATAAAGTTGATTGATTGATTGACTGACTGACTTACAGCAGCCTTCTTGACAGGCTTGGCTCTTTCAGCGGTCCTGGTTGCGGTCTCCAACTCCACCATTTTACACGTCCTCCTGAACAGCATCTCCTGTCAACCACAAAAATGTTTTTTCCAAACAATTTGTATGGTTCATGAGTGACTCGAGTAAAGATCCCATTTTCCCATTATTTTAAAAATAAAAAAATTGTATCCATTTTACTACAACATGAATAAATATAATGATAAGTGGGAGTTCCAGGGGGTCCGCTACAAAGAATAGACCTGGGAACAGATTCTACAAATGTCTTCTAACCCATTTAGGCCTGACAGCGAAATGTATAAAATGTCTTCTAAATCGTGTCCCCTAGGGTAGGTACCCTCACAAAAAACATGCAGTAATCCTGGTCTCTAAACTACCAGCCGGGCGCCCGATGGAGGGGAAAGGAACTGGACGGAATAACGTGTTCCTTCCACACGTTACGACCGGCTGGGGAAACTCCCCTCTGTCAGGTGAAAAGAAGCAGCTTAGACTCCTCATGCATAGAGGGGAGTCATGAGGTCAGTCCGCTGCCCCCCCCCCCCCCCCCCCCCCAGGTTGGCAGAGGAAGTGTAGCGCCCAGGATTACAATCAGATAATTAACACTTGGTGAAGAAATGGGTTGCAAAATTGTGGGATACAAATTATTTAAAAAAAACCTAAGATGTGAGAATACAGACCTTCTCTGCGTCCTGGTAGCGAGAGTCCAGATCCAGTCCCAGACCCAGGGTGTTCACATCATTGTCCGCAACGCTCGCAATGTTCTTCTACACACACACACGCACACGCACACACACACACACCACTTGAGCTACTCCTTTAGTATCACCTCCTACCGCTCCATGTCAAAATGACTGGTGTGAAACAAGCTGCGTTTGGAGTGAACATTTTACCCTCATGGAGTCGAAGACCTCTGAAACCTTCACGCAGATCCTGTAAGAGAAACATGCTGTCAGTCAACGCTCGACGCATCCTGTGTTACCCTCAACGCATTCTGTGTTACCCTCAAGGCCTCAACGCATTCTGTGTTACCCTCAACGCATTCTGTGTTACCCTCAACGCATTCTGTGTTACCCTCAACGCATTCTGTTACCCTCAACGCATTCTGTGTTACCCTCAACGCATTCTGTTACCCTCAACGCATTCTGTGTTACCCTCAACGCATTCTGTGTTACCCTCAACGCATTCTGTTACCCTCAATGCATTCTGTGTTACCCTCAACGCATTCTGTGTTACCCTCAACGCATTCTGTTACCCTCAACGCATTCTGTGTTACCCTCAACGCATTCTGTGTTACCCTCAACGCATTCTGTGTTACCCTCAACGCATTCTGTTACCCTCAACGCATTCTGTGTTACCTTCAACGCATTCTGTGTTACCCTCAACGCATCCTGTTTTACGCTCAACGCATTCTGTGTTACCCTCAAGGCATTCTGTGTTACCCTCAATGCATTCTGTGTTACCCTCAAGTTCCACGCATTCTGTGTTACCCTCAACGCATTCTGTGTTACCCTCAAGGCATTCTGTGTTACCCTCAATGCATTCTGTGTTACCCTCAAGTTCAATGCATTCTGTGTTACCCTCAACGCATTCTGTGTTACCCTCAATGCATTCTGTGTTACCCTCAAGTTCAATGCATTCTGTGTTACCCTCAAGGCATTCTGTGTTACCCTCAAGTTCAATGCATTCTGTGTTACCCTCAAGGCATTCTGTGTTACCCTCAAGGCATTCTGTGTTAACCTCAATGCATTCTGTGTTACCCTCAAGGCATTCTGTGTTACCCTCAAGTTCAATGTATTCTGTGTTACCCTCAAGGCATTCTGTGTTACCCTCAAGTTCAATGCATTCTGTGTTACCCTCAAGGCATTCTGTGTTACCCTCAAGGCATTCTGTGTTACCCTCAATGCATTCTGTGTTACCCTCAAGGCATTCTGTGTTACCCTCAACGCATTCTGTGTTACCCTCAACACATTCTGTGTTACCCTCAACGCATTCTGTGTTACCCTCAACACATTCTGTGTTACCCTCAAGGCATTCTGTTACCCTCAACGCATTCTGTGTTACCCTCAACGCATTCTGTGTTACCCTCAACGCATTCTGTGTTACCCTCAACACATTCTGTATGTTACCCTCAACGCATTCTGTGTTACCCTCAAGGCATTCTGTGTTACCCTCAACGCATTCTGTGTTACCCTCAAGGCATTCTGTTACCCTCAACGCATTATGTTACCCTCAACACATTCTGTGTTACCCTCAACGCATTCTGTGTTACCCTCAACACATTCTGTATGTTACCCTCAACGCATTCTGTGTTACCCTCAAGGCATTCTGTGTTACCCTCAAGGCATTCTGTTACCCTCAACGCATTATGTTACCCTCAACACATTCTGTGTTACCCTCAACGCATTCTGTTACCCTCAACACATTCTGTATGTTACCCTCAACGCATTCTGTGTTACCCTCAAGGCATTCTGTGTTACCCTCAACGCATTCTGTGTTACCCTCAAGGCATTCTGTGTTACCCTCAAGGCATTCTGTTACCCTCAACGCATTCTGTGTTACCCTCAAGGCATTCTGTGTTACCCTCAACGCATTCTGTTACCCTCAACGCATTCTGTTACGCATTGTTGTGTCTCACTGGTAGTGTTAGGGTTAGTAAAGTGTAGTAAAGTGTTAGATGGTCGTCTCAATGGTAGTGTTAGGGTTAGTAAAGTGTAGTAAAGTGTTAGATGGTCGTCTCACTGGTAGTGTTAGGGTTAGTAAAGTGTAGTAAAGTGTTAGATGGTCGTCTCACTGGTAGTGTTAGGGTTAGTAAAGTGTAGTAAAGTGTTAGATGTTGTGTCTCACTGGTAGTGTTAGGGTTAGTAAAGTGTAGTAAAGTGTTAGATGTTGTGTCTCACTGGTAGTGTTAGGGTTAGTAAAGTGTAGTAAAGTGTTAGATGGTCGTCTCACTGGTAGTGTTAGGGTTAGTAAAGTGTAGTAAAGTGTTAGATGTTGTGTCTCACTGGTAGTGTTAGGGTTAGTAAAGTGTAGTAAAGTGTTAGATGGTCGTCTCACTGGTAGTGTTAGGGTTAGTAAAGTGTAGTAAAGTGTTAGATGTTGTGTCTCACTGGTAGTGTTAGGGTTAGTAAAGTGTAGTAAAGTGTTAGATGTTGTGTCTCACTGGTAGTGTTAGGGTTAGTAAAGTGTTAGATGGTCGTCTCAATGGTAGTGTTAGGGTTAGTAAAGTGTAGTAAAGTGTTAGATGGTCGTCTCACTGGTAGTGTTAGGGTTAGTAAAGTGTAGTAAAGTGTTAGATGGTCGTCTCACTGGTAGTGTTAGGGTTAGTAAAGTGTAGTAAAGTGTTAGATGTTGTGTCTCGAGTGTTAGGGTTAGTAAAGTGTTAGATGGTCGTCTCACTGGTAGTGTTAGGGTTAGTAAAGTGTAGTAAAGTGTTAGATGTTGTGTCTCGAGTGTTAGGGTTAGTAAAGTGTAGTAAAGTGTTAGATGGTCGTCTCACTGGTAGTGTTAGGGTTAGTAAAGTGTAGTAAAGTGTTAGATGTTGTGTCTCGAGTGTTAGGGTTAGTAAAGTGTAGTAAAGTGTTAGATGGTCGTCTCACTGGTAGTGTTAGGGTTAGTAAAGTGTAGTAAAGTGTTAGATGGTCGTCTCACTGGTAGTGTTAGGGTTAGTAAAGTGTAGTAAAGTGTTAGATGTTGTGTCTCGAGTGTTAGGGTTAGTAAAGTGTTAGATGGTCGTCTCACTGGTAGTGTTAGGGTTAGTAAAGTGTAGTAAAGTGTTAGATGTTGTGTCTCACTGGTAGTGTTAGGGTTAGTAAAGTGTAGTAAAGTGTTAGATGTTGTGTCTCACTGGTAGTGTTAGGGTTAGTAAAGTTTAGTAAAGTGTTAGATGTTGTGTCTCACTGGTAGTGTTAGGGTTAGTAAAGTGTAGTAAAGTGTTAGATGTTGTGTCTCACTGGTAGTGTTAGGGTTAGTAAAGTGTAGTAAAGTGTTAGATGGTCGTCTCACTGGTAGTGTTAGGGTTAGTAAAGTGTAGTAAAGTGTTAGATGTTGTGTCTCGAGTGTTAGGGTTAGTAAAGTGTAGTAAAGTGTTAGATGGTCGTCTCACTGGTAGTGTTAGGGTTAGTAAAGTGTAGTAAAGTGTTAGATGGTCGTCTCACTGGTAGTGTTAGGGTTAGTAAAGTGTAGTAAAGTGTTAGATGGTCGTCTCACTGGTAGTGTTAGGGTTAGTAAAGTGTAGTAAAGTGTTAGATGTTGTGTCTCACTGGTAGTGTTAGAGTTAGTAAAGTGTAGTAAAGTGTTAGATGGTCGTCTCACTGGTAGTGTTAGGGTTAGTAAAGTGTAGTAAAGTGTTAGATGGTCGTCTCACTGGTAGTGTTAGGGTTAGTAAGTGTAGTAAAGTGTTAGATGTTGTGTCTCACTGGTAGTGTTAGGGTTAGTAAAGTGTAGTAAAGTGTTAGATGGTCGTCTCACTGGTAGTGTTAGGGTTAGTAAAGTGTAGTAAAGTGTTAGATGTTGTGTCTCACTGGTAGTGTTAGGGTTAGTAAAGTGTAGTAAAGTGTTAGATGGTCGTCTCACTGGTAGTGTTAGGGTTAGTAAAGTGTAGTAAAGTGTTAGATGTTGTGTCTCACTGGTAGTGTTAGGGTTAGTAAAGTGTAGTAAAGTGTTAGATGTTGTGTCTCACTGGTAGTGTTAGGGTTAGTAAAGTGTAGTAAAGTGTTAGATGTTGTGTCTCACTGGTAGTGTTAGGGTTAGTAAAGTGTAGTAAAGTGTTAGATGGTCGTCTCACTTGGAGAAGGCCTGTTTGTTGGGTTCCTCTCCTGGTTCCACAAGCAGCTGCAGAGAAGCAGAGAGGTGTCCACATGCCACTGCTGTTTCTGAAGAACGCACACACACACGCACACGCCATACGCACACACACACACACTTTTTTTGTCTACGTTGCCTACATTGTGTCTATGTCCATCCTTGCCTGGGGGGGGGGGGGGGGGGGGGGGGGGGGGGGGTGTGTGTGTGTGTGTGTGTGTGTGGGTGTGTGCGTGTGCGTGCGTGTGCGTGTAGATTCTTACTTTGCTCTGTCAGCACCACATCCATGAATCTCTACAAGAAAAATATTGAATAAGAACATTTTAATAAAATAAAAAATAAGACAAACCATAAACAGTTATAGAAACTGAAGTTACTGTACCACTAATAAAGTATTCAATGAATGAATGAATGAATCAATAACTCACCTCAGCTGCTGTCTTGGTACAACCAATCAGAGTCAGGTTGTGATCACGCTCCGTTTGGAAGAACTCGTCAACATCCTGCACATACAATGATTACATATTAATACACAATGATTACATATTAATACACAATGATTACATACAAAAGGGGTGTGTGTGTGTGTGTGTGTGTGTGTGTGTGTGTGTGTGTGTGTGTGTGTGTGTGTGTGTGTGTGTGTGTGTGTGTGTGTGTGTGTGTGTGTGTGTGTGTGTGTGTGTGTGGGGGGGGGGGGGGGGGGGGAGAGAGGGAGAGAGGGAGCATGTAATGTAAGGACACAATCTGTGTCCTTCCTTCTTACCTTATGTCCTTCCTTCCTCAATTCCATGGCCAGACTCAGTCGGTTGAAGATTCCTTTCTTTGCGTTCTGACGTCCAGGAGGCTGGGGATTGATTGATTGATTGATTGATTGATTAACTCTAGGTCCAGTTGTAACAATAGAAAACTTGTCTAGGTCCAGTTGTAACAATAGAAAACTTGTCTAGGTCCAGTTGTAACAATAGAATACTTTTTCTAGGTCCAGTTGTAACAATAGAATACTTTTTCTAGGTCCAGTTGTAACAATAGAAAACTTGTCTAGGTCCAGTTGTAACAATAGAAAACTTGTCTAGGTCCAGTTGTAACAATAGAAAACTTGTCTAGGTCCAGTTGTAACAATAGAAGACTTGTCTAGGTCCAGTTGTAACAATAGAAAACTTGTCTGGGTCCAGTCTAGGTCCAGTCTAGGTCCAGTTGTAACAATAGAAAACTTGTCTAGGTCCAGTTGTAACAATAGAAGACTTGTCTAGGTCCAGTTGTAACAATAGAAGACTTGTCTAGGTCCAGTTGTAACAATAGAAGACTTGTCTAGGTCCAGTTGTAACAATAGAAGACTTGTCTAGGTCCAGTTGTAACAATAGAAGACTTGTCTAGGTCCAGTTGTAACAATAGAAGACTTGTCTAGGTCCAGTTGTAACAATAGAAGACTTGTCTAGGTCCAGTTGTAACAATAGAAGACTTGTCTAGGTCCAGTTGTAACAATAGAAGACTTGTCTAGGTCCAGTTGTAACAATAGAAGACTTGTCTAGGTCCAGTTGTAACAATAGAAGACTTGTCTAGGTCCAGTTGTAACAATAGAAGACTTGTCTAGGTCCAGTTGTAACAATAGAAAACTTGTCTGGGTCCAGTCTAGGTCCAGTCTAGGTCCAGTTGTAACAATAGAAAACTTGTCTAGGTCCAGTTGTAACAATAGAAGACTTGTCTAGGTCCAGTTGTAACAATAGAAGACTTGTCTAGGTCCAGTTGTAACAATAGAAGACTTGTCTAGGTCCAGTTGTAACAATAGAAGACTTGTCTAGGTCCAGTTGTAACAATAGAAGACTTGTCTAGGTCCAGTTGTAACAATAGAAGACTTGTCTAGGTCCAGTTGTAACAATAGAAGACTTGTCTAGGTCCAGTTGTAACAATAGAAGACTTGTCTAGGTCCCGTTGTAACAATAGAAAACTTGTCTAGGTCCAGTTGTAACAATAGAAGACTTGTCTAGGTCCAGTTGTAACAATAGAAGACTTGTCTAGGTCCAGTTGTAACAATAGAAGACTTGTCTAGGTCCCGTTGTAACAATAGAAGACTTGTCTAGGTCCAGTTGTAACAATAGAAAACTTGTCTAGGTCCAGTTGTAACAATAGAAGACTTGTCTAGGTCCAGTTGTAACAATAGAAGACTTGTCTAGGTCCAGTTGTAACAATAGAAAACTTGTCTAGGTCCAGTTGTAACAATAGAAGACTTGTCTAGGTCCAGTTGTCCAGAGTTGTTTAATGTTTGTTCTGTTGTGTTTGCTGCTCTCTTCCGCTGTCCTATGGTCAAACATTTAGGCTGTTTTTATGAAGTTTCAATACATTTGATTTAAGTGTTATTTTCCTAGTGATAGCACAGTAAAGCTGCCGTGTGTTATTGTCACTATAGCCTATCACAGTAAAGATGTCATGTGTTATTTTACTAGCCTATCACAGTAAAGATGTCATGTGTTATTTTACTAGCCTATCACAGTAAAGCTCTCATGTGTTATTTTACTAGCCTATCACAGTAAAGCTGTCATGTGTCTTTCCATTTAGCCATGATGCTGTCTGTCATAACTGGTTTATTACCACAACCATAAAATACCTTATATCTGAAACTACAGTAAGAGTTGTATCTCTCTAACTCTCATAAAACAACAAAGTTCAGAAGTTGTATTCTACTATAAAATAGTAATAAATGGCAAATACGTTTAGGGATAAGGAGTAAGGCCCTTGATCTCTAAAGCCAAATTCCAATACCCCAAATCTCACTCACACTCACTCACTCCAGCATGGTGGTGTTACAGTGAAATTGGTGACCTGCTGAAATATGTGACAATCGTGTAGACAATCACATAATGTCAGTGTCCCAATGCAAATCATTGCAGTTTGTTCAGGGGTGCATACTTAGTTTAGACTAGTCATTGGTTAGACATGGGTTAAGGTTAGGTTTAGGTGTGCTGCCCCGTGGGAGGTTAGGTTTAGGGTGAGGGTTTGAGATGAGATGGGTTGTAGTTGTAGGACTAATGACTGGTCTAACCAATGACTAGTCTAAACCAAAAACTGTGTAAACTAAGTACTGCACCCGTTTGTTCATTAGTAGAGTTCATCCTAGCGGTATTCAAGCCACATATTTAAAGACCTCCATGTAAGTTGTGTGAAGTCCACACAGATGGTAACATAATTCGGCAGGTCACCAATTTCACCATAATTCGCCACGCTGGCGTGACCGAGTGTGAGTGAGTGAGGGAGTGGCCGAGATTTTGGGGTATTGGAATTTGGCTCATGTGAAGTGAAGTGTGTTTATTCACTGACCTCTGAACTCGTAAGGAAGATCTCCAGAGCTTTGTTTTTGCTGAGTGTTCTGTGTGTGGCCACCAGGTGGAGGTATTTCTCCAGAGCCAGACAGTATGTCTGCCAGTCCTGTCCTAAAGCCAGGATGCCTATACAAGACAAGAAGACATGAGAATACTAACCCGAAAGCCAGGATGCCTACAGTACTGTACAGAAGACAGTATTTCTATTTTTTTTTCCCTTTTTGTATGACGATGGCCGATGGGTTTCAGATTGCACTAACCCTAACCATAAGGCCACTCTACAAGCTCACAACACCGTCGCATTGCGATTAGCTGTGAGCTTGTAGATCGGCTATTTTTGCCAAATGTTTGCTCACAGAATACGGACACTAGGGTTCATATGGTTAACTAGCCTACTCTATAGTTTTATTTGAATCTATCTCCTGTCATTCAGAAAGAAAAAGAGTATATGTAGGCCTATATAATTAGTACCTACATAGACTATATTTATATAATTAGTACCTACATAGAGTAGGCCTATATGTATATAATTAGTACCTACTACCTACAAAGAGTATATGTTTATAATTATTAACTACAGAGCAGCTGTGTCCAAAGTGCGCAATTTTTTTACGGCCCGCAGCTTCATACCTGAATTGTATTATGAACAGTATATGATAATGATAATTAATTTATTTATATAGCAAATTTCTGGACATAATAGTTACAAAGTGCTTTACAGTGTTTACACTTAAATGTATTGAAACTCCATAAAATATGGGACATTTTTTTACATGAACTTTTTTTAACTATTTCCGAGAGTATAATTTGTCAGTGTTTCTTGTTCCTTGTATCTTTTCTTTTTTTTGTACCTTGCTTGCTTGGTTACATTTGGTAATGTGACATTACTGTAGGCTACACTTTTTGTTCACAGCACGCACCTGACAAAAAAAGACCATTGATATTAAATATTGATGATGATGATGATGATGATGATAGTTTTTCGCATCTATCATTTGGTTTACCAGGTTTTGGCAAAAGTGTAATGAGGGCTCCTCTCAAAGTGGGAGGCAATACTCCATCTTTAAAAGATTCAGTATACAGTATATATATGTCCAAGAGGGGTTTCGTTAATCTGCCCGCAAATCTTTTATAAATGTCTATTGGCAGACCATCAGGCCCTGCAGCTTTTCCAGACTTCATATTACTTATTGCCTCCAAGATCTCACCAATACTCACATCTGCCCCCAGCTTTTTACTGTCTTCCTCTCGAATTTTAGGAATATTAGTTCCATCCAAAAAGGAGCTCTCAACTATATCTTCTTGATTTGTCTCGGAGCTATATAATTTACCATAATAATCTCTGAATGCCTCGCAAATTTGGATAGGGTCTTCTATCGTCTCCCCAACATCATTTTTTAACATGTTGATTGCTCTTTCAGTTATGATGATGATAGTTAAATAGAATCGTTTAAATCCTAAGGTACATTATGTAGTTGGTTTTAATATTTTCTAATATGGCCCCCTTTGAAAAAGGTTTTGACACCCCTGACGTATGTACTAATTATATACATATACTCTATGTATATAATTAGTACATACATAGAGTATATTATTTATATAATTAGTACATATACATAGAGTAAAATTAGTACCTACATAGTGTATATCTCTGCTGTCGGGAGGAAACCTCATAACTCCAAAATGTTCATTTTTCAGGAAATGAAAAATATAAAAGAAGTTTACAGGAAATTAAGAAAACCTTGTATTTTTAAAACTAAAGCAATACAGCCTCATCAAAGTTGGTGTTGTAACATTATATATTGTCAATTAATTCCATGAGAGGGGGAGAGGTGGTGGAGTTAGTTGCTTCAGACATTTTGAGGGTCCAATGGAGTTAAGAGGTTTTGTCCAAAGCACTTTTTACTACTTTCCATTGGTTCAATATTTTTCGAAACAACACACAGACGTAAAGGGTGTTTAATAGCACTGATTTATGCGGGGGAAGAATACATCAAAAACCTCAAAAACAGAGTTATG
>NC_136797.1:23446229-23475506 GCF_951216825.1 Electrona antarctica
TTTTCTTTTTCTTTTTACCCATTTAGGGCTGACATTTAAAAAATGTCTTCTAAATCCTGACAGTTTTCTGAAATACCTATGTTTCTATATCAGTGGTGCTCAATATTTCATGTTAAATGTCCAGGACCCCAAAATGATATGTAATTGCCCACCGACCCCCATCTGAAAATGTTATTCCAGGAACCCCTCAGAAGCAAAGATTCGAGTTAAAAACGTTCGCTCTGAAAGAATATATATTCAAAGATTTGTGCCACATTTTCAAGATTTTTCAAAAATAGCAGATCTACAAGCTCGGATATGAGCTTGTAGATCTGCTATTTTTGAGTGGTGCAAACCACTCCAACAACCAGCTTTGTCTGTATCTGTGTATGTCTGTACCTGTACGTGGGGCCACGTACAGATGAGCACGGTTGCTATGGTTAGTGTGTGACGTCACTGCACCACTCAGTTCACACGGGTGTGATTTTTCAATAACATATGCTTAAAACACCAAAAGGGGTTCCCGTCCTGAATGTGTTTAACAAACCAATTGTAATTCATATCATTTATAAATATCATAAAAGTTCATAAATCGGTAACAGGAAGAGTGGGCACTAAGGAACAGTGTGAGTCAACATGACGTTATTGGAAAATTAGAACATGCTTAATTGAACATATATCGCCAGTTAAGGTATAATGTTTCTACGATTGCTACAAAACTATACATTTTGGGGCATAAACTATTTAGGTATGATAATGATGTACCGTGCATGTTCTAATCATGTTTATACTTTAATATATTATTTTACATTCTGGTCTGGACACAACAGGCAATTTTACATTGAAGTGCCCACTCTTCCTGTATAGTAGCTCATACTGTACATAACACCATTGCAACCATGCAGTGAAATCACCACTGAATATGACATCATACTGTAACTGTAACACTGCAACAGTATAGTCTGTGTGTGTGTGTGTGTGTGTGTGTGTGTGTGTGTGTGTGTGTGTGTGTGTGTGTGTGTGTGTGTGTGTGTGTGTGTGTGTGTGTGTCTACTATGCTGTACTCTGCACACCGCGTGTCACATCACATGACAATCAGGAGCTGCACAGAACTTTTTTTAGGCACTAAAAAGTCACACTTACCATCATGGTGAAACATGCAGTGTGAGACCTGCTGGTGGTACTACTAGGAAGTGTTGTTGTCCTTTTATGTTGTTGAATGTTCTGACTGCAAATCTCTCCTATTATGATCCTGAAAGAAGACTCTAAAGAGGTCTGTGTTCTTCTATAGAGGCTATACAGTAACTGTCTAGACTAGGTGTGTGTGTGTGTGTGTCTTCTGAAGACACTACAGTAACACTGGCCTAAGTGCTAGAATAACTGCCTCCTATAGTGACTGCACTCACACTGTCATAACATGCTGAGAAGGCACAGGATATCCTTCAGGGTCAAAGTGCACACCGGTGGTGTGTGTGTGTGTGTCAGAGAGAGAGAGAGAGAGAGAGAGAGAGAGAGAGAGAGAGAGAGAGAGAGAGAGAGAGAGAGAGAGAGAGAGAGAGAGAGAGAGAGAGAGAGAGAGAGAGAGAGAGAGAGAGAGAGAGAGAGAGAGAGAGAGAGAGAGAGGATATAAAGCAGTGTGTAAACTAAAGTGCTGGCACAGAGGAAACAACAGAAGGCGCTGCAGCACAGAGGAAACGGCAGAGCAGAGGAAAGCATGCGTTACTGAGTGACAGAGTATCTATCTACAGTATAGGACACGCCCCCTGACCTACAGACACGCCCCCTGACCAAGAGACATGCCCCCCTACCAGGAAAGAGGTGAAAGCTCTGTCCAATGTATTGCTTTCCACGACCCACAAACCTGTAAGCTAAACTATTAGATACTTTAAGCTAAGGGTTAAACGTGTCATTAAAGCAGCAGTGGACCTTTTTTTTTATTATTATTATTCAAAAGTAGCCAATGTACAAGATTTGTAGATGTGCTGTTTTTGAATAGCCAACGTATAAAATATGGAGTGTTTTAAACAGATTGTGATGCTGTATTAACACATTTAGCTGGGGTCCCCGTGGACGGAAGGTTATCATTAAGGATCACTAAAATAAATTCATCTGTAAATGGTTTACAGAACTGCCACAAGCACACGCACGCTCGCTCGCGCACACACACACAAACACACACACACACACGCACACGCACACACGCACACGCAGTGGGGGGAAATATGGAGAGGAGAGACTTTATTATTATTATAAACCAACAAACATCATACAGCCGACAAACAGACTTTTCAACAGAGAAATGACGCCGGCCTCAGTCACACATCAGGACGGTGCTGCCGTTTAGTAAGCGTTTAGCCAAATTTCCAATACCCCAAAATCTCGGCCACTCGCTCACTCCAGCACGGTGGTTTTCCGGTGAAATTGGTGACCTGATGAAATATGTGACAATCGTGTAAGACAATCACGTTTAGTGTCCGAATGCAAATCATGCACATGTTTGTTATTAGCTTTGTTAAATTTAGCGGTATTCAGGCCACGTATTTAAGCAATTCTGGACGGGAACCCGTTTTGGTGTTTTAACTAAGCGTTATGTTATACTTTATAGCTATTGAAAAATAGCAGATCTACAAGCTCATAGCGCACCACCGAGTGGCGCGCTACGAGCTTGTAGGTCTGCTATTTTTGAAAAATCGTGAAAATGCGGCACAAATCTTTGAATATATATTCTTTCAGAAGACTTTTTATTTATTTCGACGTCAGGCCTAAATGGGTTATAGACCTCCATGAATGTTGTGTGACGTCCACAAGATGGTCACACATTTTTGGCAGGTCACCAATTTCACCACGACATCCCTTGAGGTCCCTAAAGGGATCAAACGGAAAACCTGGGGCGACAGGGCCTTCTCTGTGGCCGCCCCTACCCTCTGGAACGCTCTCCCCAAACACATCAGAGATGCCACCTCACTTCCCACCTTCAAATCTGCACTAAAAACCCACCTGTTCACCATCGCATTTCCAAGCTGATGTATTTTTAAAACTTGCACTGTTTTATTGGTTTTATTCTTTTAATTGTTTTTTTTCTAATAAAGTTGTCCTTTTCTTGTTCCCCCCCCCCCCCCCTGGCCCCAACACATGTAAAGCGTCTTTGAGTGTCAAGAAAAGCACTATATAAATCCCAGATATTATTATTATTATTATCCCCCATGCCGGAGTAAATCGAGTGTTGAGTGAGCGAGTGGCCGAGATTTGGGTGAATTGGACTTTGGACTTCAGCCTCCGCTACACATCCTGACGGTGCTGCCGTCGGGTTGCGGTGCGTTCCAACAGTACTCCTGCTGGCTGTCCTGCTGCTGGTCCCCCCCGAACCAGTGACTCTGATGATGACCTGCGGGGTCATGGAAATCTGACCCCCAAAAATCCGCACCCTCGTCGGCCCCTCCTCCCCCTCCCGGCGGAGGTTGAGGAAAAATCCAGTGCCCCGCCCCCGCCTCCTGGCCCCAGAAGGGCCCCCCCTCCTCCCCCCACTCGTCCTGGCCGTCGAACGTGAACTGAACATCGCCGAACATCTGGTCGAAGCTGAAGTCGAAGAAGTTGTCGTGGTCGTCGTCGGAACCTCCTCCGAACTCCCCTTCGTTCTTCATGTAAGCCTCGTGGCCCAGTTGGTCGTACAGCCTTCTCTTGTCCTTGTTGGACAGGACTCCGTAAGCTGAGGGAGAAACGGACTTATTATTTATTGTGGGAGCCATTCAGGATTTTTCTTTTTTTCCCTGTATATTTAACCCATTTAGACCTGCAGACGATTCTACAAATGTCTGCTAAATTGTTTTCTGAAAAACCCATGTTTCTATGTCAGTGGTTCTCACAGTTTTTCATGTCAAGGACCCCAAAAACTATATGTAATTGGCCGCCTGGCCATCTGAAAATATGTATTTCCAGGGACCCCCCCAGAAGCAACGATTTGAGTAAAACGCTTTCCCGATTTTTCAAAAATAGCAGACCTACAAGCTCGTAGTGCGGCACTTGGTGCCGCGCTATGAGCTTGTAGATCTGCTATTTTTCAATAGCTAAAGTATAACATAATGCTTAAAACACCAAAAGGGGTTCCTGCCCTGAATGGATTAATTTATTTATTATTAGGGGTCAAGCCCGAAGGGGTGAAGGAAGACCCTTTATTGTTTTCATACGGGTATCGCCATTTTTGGCAGTTCTGTGCTGTCATTTTCCACAAAATTCAGGTAGAGGTAGAGGTCGTTAGCCTGGTTTCCAGCCCATAGACCCCACCCACTCGACTGAGCGCAAGAGCTGGAGGCTCTCAGAGTCTGACAATCAGGCTAAGAGGTTGTGGGAATCGCTCAAGAACTGCTTGCAGCTATTTGGTTTTGTTTTGCATAAGTAGATTTGTGTTACAGCTAATGCTTTTATTTTGAAGGTCATTTTGGGTGCACAGCTGAGAATGAGAAGAGGCAATCAGTGAGCACCGGAAGGGGGTAACAGGTACGGTCACCCCTTTTCCATCTCGCCCCACTACTCTCCTAGCTGTAAATAACAAACATAATTCATGTTGGTGAGAGAGGGAGGGAAATACTAAATTAACTGTTAACTACATTAAAACATTTCGTGGGGGCGAGTTGGTAAAGGGGCGAGTCGTTTGGTATTCCGGGAGGGTACATGTTTTTTTTTTACCAGCAGGTCAGGGCAGAGCCTAGCAAACATTTCAACACCTTTTTTGCTGTATGTCTGGAGAAGCTGAAATAAACACCACAAAACTTTGCTGCCATTACTGGACAAATTCACAATGAACTCATTCATGAACTGCGTTAAGATTCGCTGCCTGGTGCCTTAGTGGCTTTTTGAGATTTTATTGTTGGTGTAAATTAGCCACTACATTTATGCTTCTTGTTGGATAAGACTAGAGTTCTCAAATTCTGCCCGAAGCCGGCCCAGACTTCTGGCCTAGGCCCAGACTTCTGGCCTAGGCCCAGACTTCTGGCTTCAATGTAGCCTGACAGCGTGCCACAGGTTCGAGTCCCGGTCCCGACATCCTTTCTGCGTGTCACTCCCCATTTCCTGTCAAAGGCAGGAAAAAGAAAACGAAGCGGACCCTACCCTACGTCTATACCTGACCCAACCTGGCACTTTCGGGCCAGACCCAAAATGTATCCTAACTACTAGTAGTTGGTCCAGGCAGAGAAACCATGCAAGGCACCAACCAGCACATCAGGAGCAATTAGTGGTTCAGAGTCTTGCTCAAGGACACTTCGACACTAACTCTGGGGGAGCCCAGGTTCGAACTGGCAACATTGCAGTTACCATCCAGCCACCGCCGCCCCTATAAGGCAGACGGAAATGGAAGAATGGAAATGGACATGGACGGAAATGGAAGTTGAAGTATTGGATTGTACATGCGTCACACGCACAATCTTTGGTGTAGCTCGGCCGAAAGACAAAACTTCTCTTCTGAGTGTACCTGACACCCTGATATTCAGACAACCAAAAGTTTGTCATTAGTAAATGTAGCCTACTTACAGTAGTTACTTTCCACCACCGCACCACTTACAATGAATTGAACATGGTGGACCCTGTTGTAAACAAGTGTAATGCTTAATTGGGTCGTCCACTCACAGTTAACAGCCTTTGTATTGAGTTTGTGCTTGAAATGTACTGTAATTCTGCAAACTGTTAATAAAATTTTCAATCAATCAATCAAACAGGTCCTAATATCAGATCTGTATTTTTAACCCCTTTACCTTCAGCGATCTCCCGGAAGGTCTTCTCGGCGTCGGGACTCTTGTTCTTGTCGGGGTGGTATTTCATGGCCAGCTTACGGAAGGCCCGTTTCACCTCCTTGTCGGACGCGGTCCGCTGGACGTCCAGGGTCTCGTAGTAGCTTCTCTTCAGCGCCGAGGAGGAGGCGGAGCTGCTCTGGGACTGACCCTGGTGGTCCGAGGCCTCCTCCTCGCCCAGCACGGCCATGCAGAGGCAGCACACCAGCATCTAAAAGGGAGTGTTTCAAGCATTATGTTACACTTTAGCTATTGAAAAATAGCAGATCTACAAGCTCATGGCTGGTAGATCTGCTATTTTTTGAAAAATCATGACAATGTGGTGCAAATCGTTGAATATATATTCTTTCAGAGTGAACGTTTTTAACTCAAATCTTTGCTTCTTGGGGGTCCCTGGAACAACATATTTTCAGATGGGGGTCGGCGGCAAAATACAGACAATTCAGGGGGTCCTTGACATGAAAGAGGTTGAGCGCCACTGACATGGGAAACATGGGTTTTTCAGAAAGACATTTTGTAGTATCAGCGGCACTGCAATGTAGAAATGTAGAAGTTTACTTGAATTTACTTGAGTGAAAGTACAAAGGCCTCAACGTTTACTTAAAGTACCAAACATGCAAGTACTCATTGTGCAGAATGTCCTGTTAACTTTCACACCATTTCAAAATGCATAAAGTTTTTTTTACAGAAATGTTGTCTCATGATCATTACATTTTACATGACAATTAATTGTCACACAAATAATTGCGATTAACGGTTAAATTGTTTGTTTGTTTTTGTCGTTGAACATTGGAACATTATGAATAAAAATTAGCTTGGCTTTTTATATGCTTTGAAGTTACACAAGGTGCAGATATGATAAATGAGCTATACATATCAAAAGAAATAACAGGCTTATTTATTTAATAACATAAATAAGCAAATAACATTATTGAACTTGCTATTCCCACTTGTTTGACATAATGAACATTTCTCAACATGGACACGATTATGATCAAGGACAAGTAATTGCGATTAGTTGGTTTACCTATGATCCTAGATGACTATTTCCATGCGTTTGATGAATTACCTGGTGTGCACCTTGCTTGCTGTCAGTGGCTCTGGATTAATTTAAACCCCATTTTGGGGCGGGAACCCCTTTTGGTGTTTTAAACATTGTTACAATTTAGCTATTGAAAAATAGCAGATCTACAAGCTCATAGCGCGCCACCGAGTGGCGCGCTACGAGCTTGTAGGTCTGCTATTTTTGAAAAATCGTGAAAATATTTATTTCAGAAAACTGGAGGATTTAGAAGATTTTTTTTAAATTTCGAGGTCAAGCCAAAATGGGTTAAGAGCGTCTGCTAAAATGCCTACATCGTAGGGTGGGAACCCCTTTTGGTGTTTTAAACATTGTTACAATTTAGCTATTGAAAAATAGCAGATCTACAAGCTCATAGCGCGCCACCGAGTGGCGCGCTACGAGCTTGTAGGTCTGCTATTTTTGAAAAATCGTGAAAATATTTGAGGATTTAGAAGATTTTTTTTTAAATTTCGGCGTCAGGCCTAAAAGGGTTATTAAGAGTGTCTGCTAAAAAGCCTACATCGTACATAGTATTATTGTGCCAGGCCTACCAGAGTCTTGGAGGAGGCAGCTTGCAGATCCATCCTGAATGTGATGAGATATAGAGACACACACAGACAGGTGTTAGAGTTTCAAAACCGTCTGATACCAACGTAAGTACTGCTGCTGCTTCATCATCATATGTACACAGAGAGGATCAGCTAAACACGTCAGCAAGCATGAGGAGCCGGTGTGTCTCTGTGTGTGTGTGTGTGTGTGTGTGTGTGTGTGTGTGTGTGTGTGTGTGTGTGTGTGTGTGTGTGTGTGTGTGTGTGTGGGGACTGGGTAAACGGCTCTAACAGCTTTTTGTATTTCCTCGTGTCACGAGTCCTGACAAAACCAGACGAACAGCTTCGTTATATTATTTTGCTAGTCTATACTTAAGGGGTCTTCAACATAGGGGGTCTTTTCAACAGGGGTCCCTATAGGGGGTCTTCAACAGGGGGTCCGGGACCCCTCAGAGATACAACGGTGTGGGGGGGTGGTACTTTAAACACTCGCATTCCTGTTGTGAGCTTCTAGATCTGCTATTTTCGACAAAGAGGTATGGTGTAGCCTAGGCCTACTGTAGAGGGAGAAAAAGGAGCGGATCAAGTACAGAGATGAAAGGTAATGATGAGGTTTCAAGTGGTTAAATGTCTGGAAATACACAAATGAATCCAACACAACACTGATGATAGTTGCTGTCAAACAAGTAGATATCTATATCTAGTAGATACTATGAAGATATCTATGAAATCTATGAAAAAGTGTAATCTGATTAATAACCCCTCAGCTATAAGGGGTCCCTGCTTCATCTCCCTCCCAGCTAAGGGGTCCCTTCTTCTTCATCTCCCTCCCAGCTAAGGGCCCTGCTTCGGGTGCATGTGTTTGGTCCGTCATACTAAAGTTAGAGTGACAGGCATTAGTCCGACACCCAAAACCCAAACCCTAAACTAAAACCTAACCTCACAGGAAGCGACATGACATCAGCAGCTTGTGAATGCAACTTGTTCCCGTTCGTGGATGACTCGACACTGCTGGTCTCAAACAGACAACAAACAAACGAAATGAAAACGCCCTCAGCTATGAACTCTCTCTCTCAGCTAGGGGTCCCTGCAGCTTCATCTCTCTCAGCTAAGAGATCCGTCCCTGCTTCATCTCCCTCTCAGCTAAGGGGTCCCTGCTTGCTTCAATCTCTAAGGGGGTCCTTAGCCTGAAAGACTTCGAAGTTTTGTTGTCTGGTATAGGCTATTATACTTACAAAAGTGTAAATATCTGGATGTATCTCGATCTCAAATGATGCAGAATGTTGTTCTCTTTTAACTATAACTACTATATTTAGATTATGCAGCTACATATTTTACTAGAATTTGGATTAACATTTAGTCAAACTATTCTTCCGTGCATAACAAAACAACAAACCGATGAAAACACAGTGTGCGCTAGATATTTTTTAACCAGTAGGTGGCGTAAAAGATCAAGGAAACGGAGAGGTAAGCGTGTCCTGATTACTCGCCGTACGACCGTGTCGCGCACATGAAACACCTATATCCATTTAATTTTAACTGCTAAAAATTAGGCCAATGATATGTCACCCACATTTGAATATTATGGAGTAGGCCTATATTGATGGTCTTCATTGTTTCTCTTCTGGCTTGATCCTCAAACATTTTTGTTTTGTAATATTTGCACAGGAATATTAAAGGCGTGTAAAATTGGATATTTTGTCCATAAAGTAATACAGAATACAAAGTAATACGTGTACAGATTGATATACTATATACTGTGTGTGTGTGTGTGTGTGTGTGTGTGTGTGTGTGTGTGTGTGTGTGTGTGTGTGTGTGTGTGTGTGTGTGTGTGTGTGTGTGTGTGTGTGTGTGTGTGTGTGTGTGTGGTTGGTTGGTTACTGTATGCTTTGGCAATGTAAACATATGTTTTCTCATGCCAATAAAGCCCATTGAATTGAATTGTATGGATAGGTTTTGTTCAGTCATGTTCTAATCATGTATACTAATTATTGAATGAAATAGCCTACCGTTTTATTTTTTTAACATTTTGGACCAAATGGACACATTTCCATCAAGGTGCCCACTCTTCCTGTAAGCTTGTATGTCTGTAGGGCCTATATGTAGGCCTATTACTGCGACCGTAGGTCGCAGTAATAGTAATACGCCACGCCTCCATATATATTGTTATGCCTCGTGACATCACGCCTCCATATTCCATATGTTGATCTGACCTCATCAAACCCTGCACACTCAAGACACCCTCCATATGGCCAGACCTCATCAAACCCTGTACACACTCAAGGCACTGCATGCCCACGCTGCCACTCTTAGATCTCCATGGAGCTGACCTGTTCTGACATTCCATATGTTGATCTGACCCCCCAGGCCAAAGCGCCAGAGCTTGCCCAGCAGTGTGCCGTCACCCAGGCTGATGCGCGCACGCGACCTCAGTCGCTTCTCGCCCTCAGGGCGTCTTACTGGTGTATTATCCATAATCATGAATGGATATGCTGTATGTATGTGCAGACTATCAAGAGAGCATATGAGGTGATGCTGATAAATGTACAGTGTCAGCCGGCTACGCAGCGGGGAATACTTGGAATAAATGTATACAGTTAATCTAACCCATTTTGGTTGGGAACCCCTTTTGGTGTTAGCATTATGTTTTAGCTATTGAAAAATAGCAGATCTACAAGCTCTACGGGCTTGTAGGTCTGCTATTTTTGAAAAATCGAAGAACAACTGACATAGAAACATAGCTTTTTCAGAAAACTGTCAGGATGTAGAAGACATTTTTAGAATCTGATCTCAGGTCAAAATGGGCTAAAGTGAACATAATGAGCTATGAACTGAAACATTTATAGCAGCGTGCCGCCTATAAGCAGGCCTCTGATTATGATTCTAGTGTACATCCCATGAGCAAAGCAGGAGTCATTATTCAGTCATTAATCATTCATCCGAGGACAGAACAGAACACATGGGGGCTTGGCTATGTTGCCTAATAACTACCGGCACAAGGGAGCGACCGAGCCGATTATTCTTGTGCGAGGGATGATGAGTCTGGCTGAAGGTACGTGCTCCCCAGGCCCACAAGCACATCATCACAGAGGAAGTGGGACAGGGTTCAAAGAGGAAGAGAGGAGTGTTTTATTCACCCTGTTGTGAAGAGGTGGACCATATCCATGTATAGGCATATATGCCTGCAAGAACGAATAGCTGTACCTCTGAATTCTGAAAACCTTGAGATTCAAAATGAAGACGATATACATTATCAGAATGTTGAGACCTTCTAGACTATAGCTCAGGAGAAATATCCACAGAAGATATTACAGTCTTATTTTAAAAAATCACACCCGTGTGAACTGAGTGGTGTAACTCATTTTTGAGTGGTGTAAACCACTCCTACGACTGGCTTTGTTAGTCTGTCTGTGCTCAAAAAATGAGCATGGTTGCTACGGTCACCCAGTTCACCCGGGTGTGATTTAATTACGTCAGACATTACGTCAGACCACAGCTGATCAGGCTATATAAGACCTTACACCACTCAGTTCACACGGGTGTGATTTTTTTTGGTACGGACAGACACGTAAACTAACAAAGCCAGTTGTAGGAGTGGTTTACACCACTCAAAAATATATTAAACACAATGGAGCTGGGAACTTCTCCTTTGGTCCACCCATTCCTGGAACAATTCCTGGGAAGAAAGCCCACCTGAACACCTGCCTGTAGAAAAAAGAAATCACACCCATGTAAAGTGAGGGGCGCAAATATATTAAAGTCTAACTCATGTTGATTAGGTGATGTAATGGTGATCTAAAACAAACGGTGCAAACACAAACATTAAATGCCATTAAGAGACAATATGACATAAATGGCACATTATGACGTACATTTTCCCTTCATTGTCAATAGCGTTTATAAAACAAACATTGAATCAAAGACAAACATTAAACCTATAGCGCCCCTCAAAAAACAGGGATGTAGGCAGGGAAACAACTACCTTCTATGATGCCACTGAGCATCATGAAGGTACAAGACCCGCCCACTTCAGTCATCAGCAACAGTATGACAATGACAAAAATATAATTATCCAGGTGAAAATCACTCGGGTTTAGGGTTAAAAGCGCCATAAAAGAGCATCTGTCTGTAAGTTGCAACTGGACCTAGATAAGTCTGGGTCTAGCTTGAAAGAGAATAATGTTCAGTCTCTTGTGTTTAGCAGTTTGTTTTAGGTCATTGTCATGCCACACTGGTACAAACAGCAATGTTAACTATAAGTGGGACAGCTGCAGGCAAGTACAGGGAGGGAGCTGGTTGCACACTCCATTACACCACATGATGGTAGCAGAGAGCTTGTAGCATCCTTTGTGAAGCCAAGGACATCATTCATGGCATGGAAAAGATATTGATGTATGACTGAATTGTAAACCCTGACTAAATCTCAACAATGTTTATTTAAAAAGGAAAGAGGACATGCTTGCACACATTATTATTGTTATAAAATATATACATGAACTCATTTAACCCTAATTTTTTACTTTGGCTAGGCCCTATTTGAAAATAGCCAATCTACAGGTTTGTTGATATGCTATTTTCAAAAAATATCTTATATTCTTTGGTCTAAGTATGTTGAGGTAGGCTGACAGCCTGACACACACAGGCTGACAGCCTGACACATGATTCCTCTTCAGCAGCCTTCAGGTGATTGGCAGAGTGGTTTTTATTTTCCCGCCTCCCCTAGTGGCGAATAATAATACTTCTGGGAACTCAGATTAGCAGAGTGGGCCAACTTGTACACCTGAGTTAATGGGTTAATGGGGGGAGTAAGCACCTCTCATTGGCTTGCAACCTACCTCTCATTCTCTCTTTTTCCTCTCCTGAGGTCCTGCTTGGTCTTCCACTTGGCTTGCTTGGTTCCTTGTTGTTTACTTTTTGTTCTTTTGCATGACACTCACACATCACATTCCACACATTCACACGCTCATGCATACTGACTTATTCACACTAAATATAAACCAGCAAGACATGCACCCTAAGGGCGAGAAGCAACCTCGCCCTTTTTTTTGTTTTATTTTTTATTTTTTAGATATTTATTATCTTTTATTTACTTTTAACATTTCATTTACATATAGCCTGCATATGGCTACAGTTACAAAATTCAACATATTAAAAAAATAATTTCCTAGCTAAAGAGAAACAACCCCAACCCTTCCTATAGTTAGGTAACGTTAGCTTAAGTTGTGGCAAATCTGCAAAAAAAATGCTTACCACTAGCTTCACAGATGTGTTCATAAAGGTGTCTACTATATATCACAGAAAAAAATGTTCCAACCCAACTCCCTTGGGAAACTTTGTGACAGCTGCTGAAAGTTGGGGTACCATTATCAACCAATATAAGGCAAAGAATTCCAAATTTCATTATACTTTAAGTAGCATGTAACAGTAGCATGTAACATGTCAATGGGGGTTTTCATGATGCTGAATCCATTGCAAGCATTAGTTTCACATTTGGGCAAGTGGCTATGGCCGAATTTAGCCCAAGGAGTATTTTTGTGCAAAACTCATGCTTGGAATGGATTCAGCATCATGAAAACCCAATGTCACATGTTACTTAATAACTTAAAGTATAATGAAATTTGGAATTCTTTGCCTTATATTGGTTGATAATGGTACCCCAACTTTCAGCAGCTGTCACAAAGTTGCCCAAGGGAGTTGGGTTGGAACAATTCTTTCTGTGATAGTAGACACCTTTATGAACACATCTGTGAAGAAAGCTAGTGGTAAGTAACTTAACTTAAGCTAACTTTACCTAACTACTAGTACAAAAGACTAACAAATGCATGATTTTCTTCTGACTATTATCATATGTGCTACACTACAAACATAAATAAAAACATGACAACAACAAGAATGACAAGTAGACACTGGTAACAACAATGACACCAACAACAATCTCCGTTATACTTACAATTTAATTAGCCCTCTCCAGCAATGAATTCTGTACTGGCCATATATGGAGCGTGTCTTGAGTGTACAGGGTTTGATGAGGTCAGATCAACATATGGAATGTCAGAACAGGTCAGCTCCATATATGGCGATATAAGAGTTTTGGAGTTGCTGGCCGGCTCCATATATGCAGATCTATAGGACCTAGATCTGCATATATGGAGCAACTCTACATCATACATGGAGGAGACTACTCTGGATCATCACGATCCAGAATCTGGATCATCACAGCTGGATTCTGGATTCCAGACTTGTCTTCTCTCCATGTATGGTTATCCAGGGTTAGATGAGGTCAGTGTCTTTGACGAAAAATGCACAAGATCTAAGGGCCTCCATGATGCCACGTGATGGCGTGACCTATGGAGGCATGATGTTACGAGGCGTGACCATATATGGAGGCACGAGGCGTGACAAAGATAGCCGATCTACAAGCTGAGAGCTGTGATCTGATGTTTTAGAAAATGTTGAATTATTTATTTATTGTATTTAAATTACTATTTTTGAGTGGTGCAATTGTCAATTGTCATTGACATTACGTCAGACCACAGCTGATCAGGCTATATAAGACCTTGCACCACTCAGTTCACACGGGTGTGATTTTTTTTTTACACTAAACTTCTCTTCTGGGAGTCCCTGCCTGCCACCAAATCCTTTCACACATTGTGCATTGTTTGAGAGAGAACCACCGCATTACGCCACATGATGTCAGCAGAGGGTTACTTCTTACGCCATCGTTCAGTGGACACAGAGCATCACCATTGGTGCTGTAGCTGAGAGCAGGCTGCAGCCAGCCAGGCAGTCATTCAGTCCAGGAGAGAAGAGGTCGGTGCAGCAGCCAGCTGAACACACACACACACACACACTGACACACACACGCACGCACAACAGTCGCATCGGGAGACTTTATTGTTCTCTGGATCGCAGGACACGCAACAAACTCCGCGATGCCATCGAATCACAAAGCTCAAGGTAAACGGATCTATTGTGGCGTTTTTTCCCCCCTCCCTTCCTTTCTTCTAATGCCAGTATCCAGTGCTTATGTGTTGTATAGGTGTTGTAGTAGCTCAGCTAATGCTGTCCTAATCTGTTCAATGGAACATTCACTAGGCCGGTTAGCTCGTAAAGCTAGCCCTATATAGTCTGATGATCCAATACACATCATTATTAAAATAACGAGATTGTCTCTTTGGCAGGAGGGAAAGCCTTCGGAACGTTAAAAGCCCAGCAAAGGGAGAGACTGGAAGAGATAAACAAGGTAAAGTCAACGCCGTTATTTGACGCCTGCCTGCACAGTGCACACACACGTGTATAACGTTACATTCATTCAACTAGATCAGTGCATGATTCTCAGACTCTGATCGGCGTTGTTTTAACTCTTCGGAGTGTGACAAAAATGGCACCAAATGGACCTGGTTCCATTTGTGTTATACTCTCGGAGTTACAGTCAGACCCTCATGGACCTAGGGGGGGTCAGGGGGTCCCCGGACCATTGAACTATAGTTCACGTATAGAGACTATACTTGGCTTATACATTGGCGAATATGTTTTGTTTCTTTAATGTCCACATGACATGATAACACCATGATTGATTAATCGTATTGATTGGTTTAGCACTTGTTGAATGGTTGCATCATGCATGATGTGGCAGCATCTGTGTGTGTCCTCTTGGCTTATCTGACCTCCCGCTTTATCCATCCCTACCTAGTCTGGAACTTATTTGAAGGAGTAAAACGTTGGTTTAACGGTAACCCAATGTGTAGTGAGTATGTTGATACAATGTAACTACATCTGTAATAGCCTACATGGTAAGACAGAGTAGAGTATGTTGTTGTAGTATAACAGGACACCTAGCCTAGTTGAAAAGTAGTCCTTGCCTGGCTGAATCCCATTAGCCTAATGTCTCTGGCGGTCAGTCTTGGAAGATTGGTAGAAATGTAGTCTCGCATCACGCAGGAGACTTTGAATCCTGGGTCAGTGCAGGGTAAGGGCATGAAACCCCTGTTTTGGCCTGGGGGCAGGCAGACATTCACAGACAATAGCCAGTCTACAAAGCTCACAACGTGTCGCAACACATTGTGAGCTGTGTAGGCTTTTCCGGTCAACTAATACTTAGTCAAGTAATACTTGGGTTGAGCGACGAAGCCCCCCCCGGGGGGGTCTCCGGCCATCCAAGTACCGGGTTTAACCCATTAAAACCGGGAAAGCACCTGTGTCATTTTAGATTTGACCATTGTCTATTTAAAAAAATATATCAGATCTACAAGCTCGCAGCGCTGCACAAAGCCTGTCGATCTGCTAGTTTTACATTTTTGAAAGTGTGAGAACTACTGATTGTAGAAGGCATTTCGTAGAATCGGCCACATGTCTTAATGACCTGAGGCAGTGGTTAAACTCTGTTTTCTTTTTACTGTGCACTCCCATCGAATGTGTTTGTAGTGACCCATTCTGTGCAGAGTGCTTCGGCACGCACAGCTTTACAGAGCCCACCAGACCAGACGCAGCTCCTCTCGCACACCAGAGAGGCCCTCTCTAGATTCCCTTGTGGTCCAACGGGAAACAGGTGTCTGCGCAGACCGGCCTGGCTGAATGAGGGCTTTGTGTCGGTGCTGGAACCGTCCCTACTGTAGATGCTCCCACGTGTGTGTGTGTGTGTGTGTGTGTGTGTGTGTGTGTGTGTGTGTGTGTGTGTGTGTGTGTGCGTGTGCGTGTGCGTGTGCGTGCGTGTTGTGATGGAAGGAGTACTCACGTGATTGACTTATTAAAGCACTTTCTTTGCCCAGGAATATTCAGAATAAAGGCGCTAGAGTGCCCAGCAGATGGGGCAGATTTTACTCTGAAAAGCCCCGCCTTCCATTACCCCCCCCCCCCCCTGCGCTGTCGGGAGGCACACGCAGATTAGACACACCAACAGACCGACATTCGGAAACAACGGCCAGACATGCGGTCGGACATGTGCTGCTCCCATGCTTGCGGTTATAGGGTAAGGTTAGGGTTTGAAGTAGGTTGTCGGTCTAATGACAGTCGGACCAATAGTATGTCTAAACTAAAGCCTGTACCCGACAGCGCGGGCATGGGAGTATGTTGTGTCTATTCTGCGTGTTCATCCCTGCGCTGTCATATCTAAGCTGTGTTTATTTTTCAAAAGAGATGCTATAGGTTAACTCAGAAATTAAGACAGAACATTGCCGTTTTGATCAAAACCACGGAGAGCGCCGTAGATTTAGAGTTATGAGCCACTTTAGTCGGTCCGTAAACAAGGAAGTGAATGGCAGTGTGCTCATGCACGAAACACAATGGAGATTGCAAAAAGAAGAAAATTCAATGAAAATGACCCTAAGACGTCCTGGGCACCCTAGGGTGTAATTATAAAGACGTCTGGAGACGTTGAATAGAGGAAAGAAGTGCTGCCGTGGTCCTTTGTACTTGTGAACTGAAAACAGGTGCTCGTTGGCGAGGGTTCAATCATGAAAAGATAAGAAAAAGGGAGTCAAGGTACTCTGTTCCAGTCAGGTGAAAAAAGCCTTTATTTGTATGGCATAGCAAAGATCATAAAAAAATGGACCAATGCGTTTCGGCTACAAGCCTGTGTCAGGGTCCTTCGTCTTGGGCACTGAATGTGTTAAGTAAAAAATATCAATGCTGCAATGTAGATGTACTCTGTTACAACTAGTAGAAGTCCCCTATGCTAAATGTAATTGAGTAAAAGTATAAAAGTATCCATCGCCATCAACATACTTACAGTACCAAGATTAGAAGTACTGTGCAGATTGTCACCAATCCACAAATTCAAATAGCAGATCTACAAGCTCACAATACGTGTGTGTGTGTGTGTGTGTGTGTGTGTGTGTGTGTGTGTGTGTGTGTGTGTGTGTGTGTGTGTGTGTGTGTGTGTGTGTGTGTGTGTGTGTGTGTGTGCGTGCGTGCGTGCGTGCGTGCGTGCGTGCGTGCGTGCGTGCGTGCGTGCGTGCGTGCGTGCGTGCGTGCGTGCGTGCGTGCGTGCGTGCGTGCGTGCGTGCGTGCGTGCGTGCGTGCGTGCGTGCGTGCGTGCGTGCGTGCGTGCGTGCGTGCGTGCGTGCGTGCGTGCGTGCGTGCGTGCGTGCGTGCGTGCGTGCGTGCGTGCGTGCGTGCGTGCGTGCGTGCGTGCGTGCGTGCGTGCGTGCGTGCGTGCGTGCGTGCGTGCGTGCGAGACAGAGGAAAATAGAGAAGTGCTATTAGGGTTTCAAACAATCGCTTTGCAATATTCTCTTTTGTCTAGTTCGTTTTACGTACCGGAAATCCTCCTGTCTTTATTCATTTTGTCTTTCAGGTATTGCAATATTCATAAGTAGGCCTATACAAAGATGGATTCGGTAACATATTCTGTCACTCATTGATTGTGATTCCCTTATACCAATAAACACACATTATAACACTGTCAGTCGCGTTCTTTCAACATCAATCAAACAATGTAGTTGATTAGGTTCAAGGTTCAGGTGTGTGTGTGTGTGTGTGTGTGTGTGTGTGTGTGTGTGTGTGTGTGTGTGTGTGTGTGTGTGTGTGTGTGTGTGTGTGTGTGTGTGTGTGTGTGTGTGTGTGTGTGTGTGTGTGTGTGTGTGTGTGTGTGTGTGTGTGTTAGTGTGTGTGTGTGTGTGTGTGTCTTGTCCTCTCTCTGATCCCCCTCCCGGGTGGCCTGTCACCAGAGCACTAATTTGGTTCATGTCACACAAAAAATCGGGTCACAGCAAGAGGGCAGCCTGGAGCGCCATGTGGAGAACTTACTGTACAGTGCTAAGTCTTGCTTTTGATATGCAGTAAAATCATCAGTGTTTACAAATGGAGGCTGCACATTTATGATGATGATAATAATAATTATAGTCTTTTATTTGTCACAGAGAGATATTCCATTTCACAAGTCTGCTAAAAAAACACAATAAAAAAAAGAAAACAACAACAAACACTAGGGATGCACTGAAAGGGAATCTTTTGGCCGAAACCGAATATAGGAAACAGTTGGCCGAATACCGAATATCCGAATATGATTAATATTATATATCTTTTATCCTACCATTGCTGTCATGGCCGTACCTTAAAGCTACCTGATTAATGGCAAAATAAATGGTTATGGCAAAACTTAACTTAAATAATAATCACTATTATGGGTCCATAGAACATTTATTCAGCTCTTTTGAATGCATTAATTGCATACACTATTCGGTGATATATTCTCTGCCTATTCGGGCCGAAACCGAATAGGCCGAAAATGCATTTTCTGTCGAATATTTTCTGCGGACGAATATTCGGTGCATCACCAACAAACACAGTCTCCAGAATACACAAACAATGAACATACCGTATCAGCGAGGCATTTTGTTTAGTGCTAAAGGAATGAAAGTCTGCACAGCAGCATTGCTCCTAAAGTGTTTTAGTTTACTTAACCCATTTTTTCCTGTCTACAGGATTTTGCTGTGTAGAGATTCCATTTCTGCTCTTTTTGGGAGCATCCGTTTTATAGTACACCATGGTATGACATGTTGAATGTTGTGAATGTGATTAGTTGATGTCCTATTATTAGTTGATGTCCTAAATGATGCATCTCTAACCTTGCGAACTTGAGTGCGAATTTTACACCTGAAGAGGACCTTGCCCTCACTATAGTCAATGTGTGGCTATTTAACCCATTTAGACATAGACATTTAAAAAATGTCTTCTAAATCATCTGAAATACCTATGTTTCTATGTCAGTGGTGCTCAATATTTCATGTCAAGAACCCCAAAAATGATTGTATTGATGTATTTGGCCGCCGACCCCCCCATCTGAAATTATGTTGTTCCAGGGACTTCCCCAGAAGCAAAGATTTGAGTTAAAAACGTTCGCTCTGGAAAATATATATTCCAAATTTGCGACATATTTTCACGATTTTTCAAAAATAAACCCTGTACACTCAAGACACGCTCCATATATGGCCAGTACTACAGAATTCATTCCATATGTTGATCTGACCTCATCAAACCCTGTACCCTCAAGACACTCTCCATACAGGTATATGGGCGGCTGTGGCTCAGGAGGTAGAGCAGGTCGTCCAATGATCCATGGGTTGGCGGTTCGAATCCCGGCTCCTCCTGTCTACATGTCGAAGTGTCCTTGGGCAAGACACTGAACCCCAAATTGCTCCCGATGTGCTGGTTGGTACCTTGCACGGCTTCCGCCGCCATCGGTGTATGAATGTGTGTGTGAATGGGTGAATGTAATGCACAATCTATGTAAAGCGCCTTGGATAAAGGCGCTATATAAATGCACCATTTACCATTTACCATATGGCCAGTACAGAATTCATTCCATATGTTGATCTGACCCCCTCATGCCAAAGCGCCAGCGCTCGCCCAGCCGTCACCCAGGCGGATGCGTGCGTGCGTGCACGCTTCTCGCCCTCAGGGTGTCTTACTGGTATTTTTAGCTATATTGTTGTGAATGTGATTAGTTGATGTCCACTAATTATCCCATTTTGACCTGAGATCAGATTCTAAAAATGTCTTCTACATCCTGACAGTTTTCTGAAAAAGCTATGTTTCTATGTCAGTGGTTCTTCGATTTTTCAAAAATAGCAGACCTACAAGCTTGTAGCGCGCCACTCGGTGGCGCGCTATGAGCTTGTAGATCTGCTATTTTTCAATAGCTAAAGCATAACATAATGCTAACACCAAAAGGGGTTCCCGCCCAGAATGGGTTATGCATCTCTAACCTTGCGAACTTGAGTGCATTTACACCTGAAGAGGACCTTGCCCTCACTATACAGTAGTCAACGTGTGGCTATTTAATCACCTCCATTTTTCAAATCCCGGCAAAGACATAAATACATCTTATGGATTACAGCTTTTAGGTCAGTCTTATGGAGCATGCCAATTTGCCATGTGCTGAAGTCCTACTGTTGGGGAAGAAAAACAGGTTTCCGTGCAAAGTCTGTTTGTGCCATATCATACAGATGGCTTATCATAAAATATGCATGCTGTGCCACTTATCGAAGAAAAGTTGTTCACCACCGGGCATTGTGCACATGCTGGGGACAGTGTGCAGGTATTTAAAGAAAATGCTCTATTATACTGTACGAGGCAGATAAATAAAAAAAAGGCTTTTATGAAAAACATAAAAATTGTGAATTTATTGTAGTTCACTAAGGAAGTTATTTCTCAGCATCTGCAGCACATGGAAACTTGAAATGACACGGACGCTTTCCCGGTTTTGAAAGGTATGAAGACGACAGGTCTAAATGCACTAATAGATTTACGATATGCATTAAAACCAAAGTGCTAGGTTCATTTATCCAACTCAGAGTGTGCACAAATGGAACCAAATGGGTCCATTAAGGTTCCATTTGTACACACGCAGGGTTACAGACCCGTATAACGGTCCATTTGGTTCGTATTACTTCCCAACTATCCATCATTGAACTGGAGTGGAGACGATGCCCTGGGACCCCCGGGGGTCCCAGAAACCAACGTTAAAGACGTGTGCGTGCGTGTGCGTGCGTGCGTGCGTGCGTGCGTGCGTGCGTGCGTGCGTGCGTGCGTGCGTGCGTGCTTGCGTGCGTGCGTGCGTGCGGCTATGACTCCCACATGGTAGATCAACTCAATTATAATTTAATTAGAGTCTCTCTCCCTGCAGCCATTTGTCAACGTACGTACAGTACTCCTGTAACATGACAAATGGTTCCATGTACTGTATCTGAGGAGTTATGGGCCTACATCATATCGTGTCCGTCAGGTAGAAACCTCATAACTTTTCAGGTTTCAAATAAAAAAATCTGAATCAACTTTATTGTCACATCACAATTAAAAACGTGGGTGAAATTCATTTTTTTGCATAGTTCCATCATCGTGTAAATGCTTTCCAAGAAAGGCAGGAAAGAAGAAAGTTTGAGTGCTTTTACCACAAAAAGTCAAGGGTTTCAGATCATTCTGAAGCTTGTTTCCCAAACGGCACGGCTGTTGGGAATGACAAAAGTGGCAAAAGTAGCAGAAACGTGTCGATTTGCATCACATTTCAAGCTTGCAGGTCTGTAACTGTAACAGTTACATACGTATACTTTAATGCCTTTTGTGTGATGCTGTAGTATGATCAAGTAGTACCGGTATGTTGTAGTAGGGCATTACTTTACCAAAAAAACACACACACACAAAAAAGAGGTTTCTGCCTGACAGCAACAATATCAAAATAGTGTTGAATGGATGGGTGCAGCTTAAAGGAGCATTCAGTGATTTGGGTGATTTGGAAAACCACCCAGTCCGCCCCGGTAACAAAATGTGCACATGCACGCTCTACAGTGGGGGGAAGTGCAACAGGCCAACAGCATGTGCACCAAGGCCCGCCCCCACTCGATCATGATTGGAGGAAGGCCCCTCTCATCCTGATTGGATGAAGGTTTTGCCACCCGCCACCAAAACTGATACTAGGGTTTTTTGACCCCAGGGGATCACTGGGGACAGGGAGGAACTCCTTATATGGTCAGCACACTCTATAGTAGGGAGGATTATCCAGAAAAAAAGAAAAAATAAGTGATATTTGAATTAAGTCAAATCACTGAATATACCTTTAATGTTGCTGTCGGACGGAAACCTTGTATGTCCAAAACCGTTACTTTTCAGGAAATGGTAAAAAGAAAATAGCCTGTGTTCCAATGGTTCCAATGTAGTTATGGAGTGACACGCTCTTGTTGCATTAAATGCAGAAACACTTACTTTCACTTTCAAAATGTTTCTAAAATTCCAAATATAGCTATTTATAGTATGACACTGTTGTATGACATAGGGCATTCATTTACCCCAAAACAATCACACCCGTGTGAAGTGAGGGGCACTCTTATCATCTGATGATTAGATGATTAGGTGATGTATTGTAGATGTAAAACAAACGGTGATAAAACAAACATTAAATTCTCTTTATTGTCAATGGCGTTTTTAAAACAAACATTGAACTAAAAACAAACCTGCATATAGGAGACCCTCAAAAATACATAGAGTAGTAATAATAGTGAGGAAATGACTGATCTCCTCACACGAGAACGGTGGGATTTAGGTTGAAAATCAGTGATTTCCCTTTAACGCTGAGAAAGTATTTTAAAAATCTACTTATGTTGTTTGCTCTTGTAGAAGAAGTAGCAATTACCCTACTGCCTCAGTCTAAAGTATTAGGTGTAGTCATGATAGGGTAACAATCGTGGGTATTCTGAGCATACAAATAATAGCCAAGATAATCCATGAAAAGATATTGCACGAGTAATATTGAAAGCTGCCTGTTTGCACTGCTGTTACAATAATAGGCATGCAGAAATCAGGCACTAATCAAGCATCAACCTTCTGTGGTTTCAGCTTTGTTTAACCCATTCCGTTTTTCGGACAAAATGTATGTTGCAATATAGTGCTGCACAATGAATCGAAAAAACTTTGCAATCTAGATTCAGACACCTATAGGATCTCATTTCAAACTTTTCAGCAATAATTGTGCAGCACTAGTTGGCTGTCCAATTCATTTAGTTACTCTTGTGTTTTTGCTACAAGAGAGAGACTTTAAGAGAGGTTTAAGTCAAGCACTTTAATGTTGTCTGTTTAAAGCCACAGTAGTTGGCTCCAGGTGCCACAATAACGTTCAGCAACTACAGACTGAAGACAATAAATATTTTGATGGGGGAAAATGCGAATCGTGTGAGGATTGTGATCTCAATTATTGTGGCGTAAAAATCGATATTCACATTTGAGCGAGAATCGTGCAGGACTATTGCATCCACACCAAGAACCATAACTACAAATATGTCTTTTTTTCCTTTTTTAATCCTTCTAACTGGAAGTCCACACCACAGCTATGACCACAGTGGTGCACAATATCGTTGGGAGAGATTTGATGGATGATAGAAACACTGACTACACGACAACACCCGCCCAAATTTACAGGGCTTCAGGTTCAACACATCGCTCAAGTTCAACATAATTACAGAGCTCTATTGTTCATCAGTAGAGCTCAATGGCCTTGTGGTTGAGAGTGTCTGTTGCATGTTCTCCCCGTGTCCCCTAGGGTAGGTACCCCCACAAAAAACATGCAGTAATCCTGGTCTCTAAACTGCCTCCCCCTGGCCAGCTGGGGCGCCTGATGGAGGGGAAAGGAACTGGTTGGAATAACGTGTTCCTTCCATGCGCTACGTCCAACCAGGGAAACTCCCCCCTGTCAGGTGTAAAGGAGCAACTTGGACACTCAGGCATGAAGGAAGCATGAGTTCAAGTCCGTTGCTCTCCCCATGTCCCCCATATATGGGGACTAGGTTGGCGGAGGGTGTGTAGAGCCCAGGATCACATTAGATAATTGACACAGGGGTGAAAAATTGGTTACAAAATCGTGGGATAAAAATTATATATCAAAAAAATAGTCTGTTTTGAGATTGGGAGACTATGAAAATGGTACCCTGCTTGTCCACTCATCACCAAGGGTTGGATTGGGGTTGGACATAATAACATCATGTCCAACATCATGCAATTCCCTTGTGCTTCATGTAACATATTAGCATGTCCGGGGGGGTGAACTTGTACATCAAGCTGCCTAACTCTTAAGGAAACACCTGACCTATGGGCCACATGGCTCAGAAAATATTGGTTCCCAATGCTACTTACTTACTTAGCAGTGTGTCGATTCATTAAACTCTCGTCATTGAACCTCATCATTTCCATGTTGGGTTTCCAAAAATATTGGAAATGGCAAGATCTACAAGCTCAAAACGTGTCATGTTGTGGCGCGTTTTGAGCTTGTAGATCGGCTATTTCCACTATTTCATATAAAGTATTAAAGTTGTTAGATTATCTAAGTTATTTGTCTTGTCTTTTGATTACAAAGCCTAAAAGCTGAACAGAAATTGCATTTGTATTCATTATGTTCCAATGTTCAATGCCAAAAACACATTTAAATCGTCAATCGCAATTATTTGTGTGACAATTAACCCATTTAGAACCTGAGGACGATTCTACAAATGCCTTCTAAATCCTGACAGTTTTCTGAAAAACCCTATGTTTCTATGTCAGTCGTTCTCAAACAATTTCATGTCAAGGACTCCCAAAAATATATGTAATTGGCCGCCGACGCCCCCATCTGAAAATATGTTGTTTCAGGAACCACTCAGAAGCAAAGATTTGAGTAAAAAAAAAAAACGTTTTCTGTGAAAGAATATATTCAAACATTTGGGCCACATTTTCACGATTTTTCAAAAATAGCAGACCTACAAGCTCAAGCTATGAGCTTGTAGATCTGCTATTTTTCAATAGCTAAAGTATAACATAATGCTTAAAACACAAAGGGGTTCCCGCCCAGAATGGGTTTATCGTCAAGCTAAAATGTGTAATGGTGACAGCCCTAACTGCTTTCCCCTTCCCCCCTTGCAGGAGTACATGGAGGACCAGAAGTACAGGGACGAGGAAGACCTACCCGACAAACTGGAGGGATTTAAAAGTAAGGAAGGATGTGCACTTGGTGGTTCTCAAACTCTTTTCCCTCAGGGCACCCCAGGGCTGTAATTAAATAACCTTTTCATCCACAGCACCCCTGAATTACATTGTTACTTTATAGCACCGTACTTATTTATGTCACATTACTTTACATTTACATTACATTTACTGTGTGTAAATGTGTACGTAAATCTTTGCCCCTCTATTATAAGTAAGGGATAATATATAGGTGGTCACCTAGCCAGAGGCTTCGCCGACAATGAATTGACCATGTAGCCATATATTATCCCGCTTATTACATAACTAACATCAATTAATACATTTACCAAAACAAAAAAAGTATTCCTTAAGTGTCGCGCTGGCTGCGTCTGCAGGGCTGGACCAGAAAACAAGGAAGTGAAGCAAATAGAATCCATTTTCGGGTACTGCTTCGTCTATTTCTCGCTCAAATGTTTTCCAAAACATTTTTGAGAGCAATGTTTAGCTGGAAAGGACATTGTGTGTGTTTACATGGCTGTCATGTTGGAAGCGGCAGAAAATCAGCGGGGCGCAGCCGCGCAGCTGGTGCTCCGAGGGTTTGATTAGGCATCGGAATTCAGCGATTGGCGAATCAGAATCAAGCATTCAACCAAGCCATGTAATAAGATACAGTATTGCCACACGGAAAACTTGAGAGAATATCTGTTTCCATTAGGGCAGAAAATAACTGAACAACTTCAACCCCAGCATCCCTATTCTTGGGGGGAACATTCACCAAAAATAGACGATCTACAAGCTCACAATGCAAAGATTTGGTGTAGATTGACAAAGAACGAAGCAATTGCAATGTTCGATTTTTTCAAATGTGACTTGAGTCACATCCAGAGGTGGTTTCAGATCTAATTTCAGGAGATCCATCTCAGTCTGATCGCAGTAACCTGTTCTAAATCAGATTCCATGTGACTTGTTTTGTTTAGACTTTGGATTCCAAATTGGATTCCAATCTGGATGTGGCACAGTTGGGCCAAAAGATCGGATTTAAGAAATAAATCGGATAGCCTAAATGGGGCCTAAGTGGTTAAACTGAACTGTTTTTACGTCCCAGAGACTTCCGTCCAGGACAGGCTTCAGGCGCTCCTCTTAGATCAACACATTTGATTTGGCGTTGGGATCCCGTTGCGAGCGCATGCCCTTGCTGACGTCGACCCCAGGCAGGGTTCGAACCCACAACCTTCCGTATGAAAGGCATATCCTCTAACGCAGTGGTTCCCAAACGGTGGTGCGTGCTCCCCTTGTGGTGCGCGAGCGCCTTCTAGGGGGTGCGCAACATGAAAAGGCTAATGGTGGTGCTATGGTTTTATTTTAAATATATTAACATATTTTGCCAATATATGGCAAGAATATGCAGAAATACAGCCTGTCCTGCATATATATGCCATATTCAGGTTCATATATGTGGATAAATAGGAAATATATGTCTATATAGCTTATGCAATTTATATTTCCATGTGGGGGGGGGGGTGCGCCAGCTAGGTCGGGAGGTAACAGGGGGTGCGTCAGTTAGGTCGGGAGGTAACAGGGGGTGCGTCAGTTAGGTCGGGAGGTAACAGGGGGTGCATGGCCAAAAAGGTTTGGGAACCTCAATTTAGCCATCCTAGTGTAGTGGTTAGAGTCTAAACCACTACACTAGGATGGCTAAATTGATAACAAAGTCTTCTGTGGCACCCCTGGAGTTGCGTCTCACACACACACACACACACACACACACACACACACACACACACACACACACACACACACACACACACACACACACAGCACACACTTTGACAATCCCTGCTCTGACTCTTTACATGAAAACATATTCTCCATCACTTCAGAGAGAGAGAGAGAGAGAGAGAGAGAGAGACAGGCTGGGTGTTGTTAGTGACTGCCTGCAGCAAGCCTCGGGCTCAGGGAGAACATTATTCCTACACACACACACACACACACACACACACACACACACACACACACCCCCACACATCAGCGATCCTCAGGCAGTAGTACATTATGCCCACGCACTGCTGCTGTTTTGCTTTCTCACGCCTTTTGTCCATGATTGAGTGTTTGTGATTTCTCAACCTGCACGACGTCCACACAAGGGTTTGATATTCTGTTTGTGACTATAGCGTGTGTGCGTGCGTGTTGCTATACTTGTGAGTGCCAAATATCCCCAGAAGTATAGCAGAATTTGAGAAATGGACATTGTGAGGAATGCCCCATGGGCTCACACAGAGGTTAAGTTAAGCCATTTAGAGGTCATGGTTTGGGTTATGCTTGATTTATACTTGGTTGTACATCGAATAGAGTAGATCTATACCGTCATGCCTGCAAGATCTACTATTGTCTTGACCCATGAAAACTGGTTAAGCGTCTGTGTTCGTTATACACGTCTGCATTGGCCACTCAAAAATAGCAGATATTCAAGCTCTATAGAAATAAAATCGCTATCCTAAAAAATGTTGACGTCCTCACAAGTGTGGTAATACAAACGTGTGTGAGTGAAAGCGAGAACTGCCCTTATTTCTAAGTGGGTTGCAAGGCCAAGTCCTCTGTGGCCTCGGAGGAATGTGGCTGGATGCTCCTCCGCTTGTTTTCATAACGTCCAGAGCTTTGAGGGAACTAGTTTCAGGATGTTGTTTTTAGGGGGAGAAAAAAAAGTATGAAGCCCAATTTATACTTCGCCGCGCGAGCCGTGTCGCTCAATGACAACAACGGCTTGTACTTTCACTTTGAAGATGGGTTATTTTCTCTTCAGTAACACGGTCATGCGAGCGATGCGGCAATGTATAAATAAATGAGCCCTAATAATAATGCTGCTATACCAAGAGCCCTGTGATATCGTGACTAGGCACAAAAAGCTGTTTTACTGTACATACTGTGTGGACGTGTCTGTTTTGTTGTCATTGTGTGAGGAATCGAGGATTTGGGGTTTGGAGTAGTTTAACCTTATGAACCCTATCGTCCCTATTCTGGGCATAATAGGCGAAAATAAGTGCATTCATTTTTGTGATCATTTGTAACTCAAATCTTTGCTTCTGGGGCTCCCTGGAAAAATATTTTCAGATGGGGGGGGGGGGTCGGTGGCCAAATACATGTCATTGCGGGGGTCCTTGACACGAACCACTGACATAGAAGAGACATGTACGTTTTTCAGAAAACCGTTTCAATGGGTTAATGCAGGACACTGTTGTATAACTAGGTTATAATATTAATCAGGCTGTACAGTACAGTGTTATTGTTCCATATGGCTTGCCGGAGGAAATTGGGTCATAGAATGTAAACAGCAAAAGGTTATGTCGATGAGTCACATTGTAGGCAAACGTGCGAGGAAACATGATACGGCCCTGTGTCCCTGTGATGTGGACAATGCTTTCTCTGCATGGTGATGTGATATGGACGCAATCAAATATCACTGCATTCTTATACCAAATACCTCGATACTGGGAATATTGTATGCAATATTATTTATTTTTATTTTGGAAAATCTCTATTGATCTCTATTATTTTTGAGTGGTGCAACCACTCCAAGGAACAGCAATGTCCGTGTTAACCTATGTGACTATATCCGTGTTAACCTATGTAACTGTGTGTTAACCTATGTGACTCTGTGACTATGTGACTATGAGTACCAGTAGGGGCAAAAGGGGCGCTGTTGTGCCAGAAACAGAGAGAGAGAGATAGTGCTGCACTGTTGCCTGCTAATGAGAGAGAGAGAGGGGGGGGGGGGAGTTGCACCACTCACTTCACACGGGTGTGATTTTTTTCTAAACTATGAAATGGAGCTTAAGTGATTACAACCAGGAGAAGACAGCCCTTTCACCATCTGGAGTAACTCTCTCTAAAATGCATTGCTACTATATATACAGTTTTCAACTCGTCATTTTACAAAGAGGCCTAAATGAAAGGTCTTTATAGCTTCATGAATAAAAGAGAGTAATATGAACGGTATCGTTCGGTTAATTCTTGACTAGTCTTTATTCGTCTTTCTTGATTCTTGTGAACCTGGATTAGTTTCCACACGATGACAGTCCCAGCCTTGAGCTGTAATTGACTGTCCCCAGACACTCTGCGTTGTCATCGCCAACTGTCGACCACATCACTGTCCCAGTCACTTATTTGAGCACCATGGTGACGTGCCTCCAAGTGCAACGATCTAATTATGCTCTTAACCCATTTAGGCCTGATGTCAAAATTTAAAAAATGTCTTGTAAATACAGTTTTCTGAAAAAGCTATGTTTCTATGTCAGTCGTTCTTCGAGTTTTCAAAAATAGCAGACCTACAAGCTCATAGCGCGCCACCGAGTGGCGCGCTATGAGCTTGTAGATCTGCTATTTTTCTAATGGCTAAAGCATAACATAATGCTAACACCAAAAGGGGTTCCCGCCCAAAATGGGTTAAAGTCTGCCGGGCCAGTTGGAGAGGACATCATCTATA